>NC_083410.1:64372075-64459575 GCF_020745735.1 Hemiscyllium ocellatum | reverse complement strand
AGAGAGAGTGACAACATGAGAGAGAGAGTGACAACACGAGCGAAAGAGAACATGAGAGAGAGAGAGAGAGCAACAACACGAGAGAGAATGAGAACACGAGAGAGAGAACACACGAGGGAGGGATAGAGAGAGAGAGAGAAAGAAAGAACACGAGCGAGAGAGAAAGAGAACACGAGAGAATGAGAACACGAGAGAGAATGAGAACTCAAGAGAGAGAGAACACACGAGGGAGAGAGAGAGAAAGAGAGAACACAAGAGAGAGAGAGAGAACACATGAGAGAGAAAGATAGAGAGAGAGAGAGAGAACACACAAGAGAGAGAGAAAACAAACGAGCGAGAGAGAGAAAGAGAGAGAAAATACGAGAGGAAAGAGAGAACACACGAGAGAGAGAAAGAGAACAGACGAGTGAAAGAGAGAGAGAATGAGAACACGAGAGAGAGAGAATACGAGTGAGTGAGAGAGAGAATACGAGCGAGTGAGAGAGAGAAAACGAGCGAGAGATAAAACACGAGAGAGAGAAAGAGAGAGAACACGAGCGAGAGAGAGAAAACACGAGAGAGAAAGAGAGAGAGAGAGAACACGAGAGAGAGAGTGAGACAACACGAGAGAGAGAGAGAGAGTGACAACATGAGAGACAGAAAGAGAAAACGAAAGAGAGAATGAGAACATGGAGAGAGAGAGAGAATGAGAACACGAGAGAGAGAGAGAACAAAAGAGGAGAGAGAAAACAAGAGAGAGAGAACGAGAGACAGAGAAAGAGAACACGAGAGAGAGAGAGTATACGAGCGAAAGAGAGAAAACAAGCGAGAAAGAGAGAGAAAACACGAGAGAGAACACGAGAGAGAGAATGAGAACACGAGAGACAGAGAACACGAGAGAGAGAAAAAAAACACGAGAGAGAAAGAGAGAACACACGAGAGAGAGAAAGAGAGAGAGAGAGAAAACACACGAGACAGAGAGAACATGATTCGGGGAGAGAGAATACGAGAGAGAGAGAGAAAACACGAGAGAGAGAGAGAGAAAACACGAGAGAGAGAGAGAGAAAACATGAGAGAGAGAGAGAGAGAGAACACGAGGGAGAGACTGAGAGAAAACGAGAGAGAACACGAGAGAGAGAAAGAGAGAGAACACGAGCGAGAGAGAGAAAACTCAAGAGAGAAAGAGAGAGAGAGAACACACGAGCGAGAGAAAGAGAGAGAAACAATGAGAGAGAAAGAGAGAGAGAGAGAACACGAGAGAGAGAGTGTGACAACACGAGAGAGAGAGAGTGACAACATGAGAGACAGAAAGAGAAAATGAGAGACAGAAAGAGAAAACGAAAGAGAGAATGAGAACATGGAGAGAGAGACAATGAGAACACGAGAGAGAGAGAACAAAAGAGGAGAGAGAAAACAAGAGAGAGAGAAAGAGAGAGAAAACACGAGAGAGAGAAAGAGAGAGAAAATATGAGAGAGAAAGAGAGAGAGAGAGAGAACACGAGAGAGAGAGTGTGACAACACGAGAGAGAGAGAGTGACAACATGAGAGACAGAAAGAGAACATGAGAGACAGAAAGGGAAAACGAAAGAGAGAATGAGAACATGGAGAGAGAGAGAATGAGAACACAAGAGAGAGAGACAAAACACGACAGAGAGAGAGAGAGAAAACATGAGAGAGAGAACACGAGGGAGAGAGAGAGAGAGAGAAAACAAGCGAGAGAGAGAAAGAGAGAAAACACGAGAGAGAAAAAACACGAGAGAGAGAGAAGACACGAGAGAGAGAGAGAGAGATAGAACACGAGGGAGAGACTGAGAGAACACGAGAGAGAGAGAATGCGAGAGGGAGAGAGAGAGAAAACATACGAGCGAGAGAAAGAGAGAATGCACGAGAGAGAGAGAAAGAGAGAGAACACGAGAGGGAGAGAGTGAGAACATGAGAGAGAGCGAGAGGGTAACAACACAAGAGAGAGTGAGCGACATCACGAGAGAGAGAGTGACAACACGAGAGAGAGAGAGAGAACACGAGAGAGAGAGAGAGAACACAAGAGTCAGAGAGAGAGAGAGAGAGAGAGAACACGAGCGAGAGAGGGAGAGAGAACTCGAGAGAGAGAGAGAACACGAGAGAGAGAACACGAGGGAGAGAACACGAGGGAGAGAGAGAGTGACAACACGACGGAGAGAGAGGAAGAGAACACGAGAGAGAGTGAGAGAGAGAGAGTGAGAGAGAGAGAGAGAGAGTGAGAGTAAACACGAGCGGGAGAGAGAGAACATGAGCGAAAGGGAGAAAGAGAGTGAAAACACGAGAGAGAGAGAAAACACGAGAGAGAGAGACAGAGAGATAGAGAAAACACGAGAGAAAGAGAGAGAGAGAGAACACGAGGCAGAGAGAGAGAGAGAACACACGAGGGAGGGAGAGAACACGAGAGATAGAGAAAAAGAACACAAGAGAGAGAGAAAACACAAGAGAGAGAGAAAACACGAGAAGAGAGAGAGAGAGAGAGAAAACAAGGGAGAAAGAACACAAGAGAAAAAACACAAGCGAGAGAGGGTGAGAGAACACGAGCGAGAGAGAGAGAGAAAGAAAACACGAGCGAGAGAGAGAGAGAGAGAGAGAGAGAGAGAGAACGAGCGAGAGAGAGAGAAAACACGAGAGGGAGAGACAGAGAAAGAGAGAACACAAGAGAGAGAGAGAACATGAGGGGGAGAGAGAGAGAGAGAGAGAGAGAACGAGAACGCACGAGGGAGGGAGAGAACACGAGAGGGAGAGAAGACATGAGAGAACACGAGAGAGAGAGAGAACACGAGAGAGAGAGAGAGAGAACACACGAGGGAGGGAGAGAGAGAACACAAGAGAGAGAGAAAACGAGCGAGAGAGAGAGAAAACACGAGAGAGAGAGATAGAGCGAGAGAGAGAAAACACGAGAGAGAGAGAGAAAACGAACACGAGGGAGAGTGAGAGAAAACATGAGGGAGAGAAAGAAAGAAAGAGAACAGGAAGGGGAGAGAGAGAACACGAGAGAGAGGCAGAGAACATGAGAGAGAGAGAGAACACACGAGGGAGGGAGAGAGAAAACACGAGAGAGAGAGAGAACACAAGAGAGTGAGAAAACACGAGAGGGAGAGAAGACATGAGAGAACACGAGAGAGAGAGAGAACACGAGAGAGAGAGAGAGAGAACACACGAGGGAGGGAGAGAGAGAACACAAGAGAGAGAGAAAACGAGCGAGAGAGAGAGAAAACACGAGAGAGAGAGAGAGAGCGAGAGAGAGAAAACACGAGAGAGAGAGAGAAAACGAACACGAGGGAGAGTGAGAGAAAACACGAGGGAGAGAAAGAAAGAAAGAGAACAGGAAGGGGAGAGAGAGAACACGAGAGAGAGACAGAGAACATGAGAGAGAGAGAGAACACACGAGGGAGGGAGAGAGAAAACACGAGAGAGAGAGAGAACACAAGAGAGTGAGAAAACACGAGATGGAGAGAGAGAGACAAAACACGAGAAAGACTACACGAGGGAGAAAGAGAGAGAACACGAGACAGAGAGAACACAAGGGAGAGAGATAGAGAGAGAGAGAGAGAGAGAATGAACACAAGGGAGAGTGAGAGAAAACACGAGGAACAGAGAGGGAGAGAGAGGGAGAGAATGAACACGAGAGGGAGAGAGAGAGAGAACACGTGGGAGAGAGAGAGAGAGAAACACGAGAGAGATAGAGAAAACAAGAGCGAGAGAGAGTGATCACGAGAGAGAGAACACGAGAGAGAGCATGAGAGAGACAGCACGAGAGAGACAGCACAAGAGAGAGAGAGGGTAGAAGAAAGACAACACGAAAGAGAGAGGACACGAGCGAACACGAGTGACATCACGAGAGAGAGTAACAACACGAGAGAGTGACAACACAAGAGAGAGAGAGAGAGAGAAAATACGAGAGAGATAGAGAAAACAAGAGCGAGAGAGAAAACAAGAGCGAGAGAGAGAGAGAACACGAGAGAGAGCATGAGAGAGACAGCACGAGAGAGAGAGAGGATACAAGAAAGACAACACGAAAGAGAGAGAGAGGACACGAGCGAGAGAGAGAACACGAGCGACATTACGAGAGAGAGTAACAACACGAGAGAGTGACAACACAAGAGAGAGAAAGAGAACACGGGAGAGAGAGAGAACATGAGTGAGATAGATAGAGAGAACACGAGAGAGAGCGACAACACGAGAGAGAGAGCGACAACAGGAGAGAGAGAGCGACAACACGAGAGAAAGAGAACACAAGAGAGAGAGCGACAACACGAGAGAGAGTGACAACACGAGAGAAAGAGAGAACACGAGCGAGAGAGATAGAGGGAACACGAGAGAGAGAGAGAGAAAACACGAGAGAGAGAGAGCGACAACACGAGAGAGAGAGTGACAACACGAGCAAAAGAGAACACGAGAGAGGGAGAGAGAGCAACAACACGAGAGAGAATGAGAACACAAGAGAGGGAGAACACACGAGGGAGGGATAGAGAGAGAGAGAGAGAGAAAAAGAGAGAACACGAGCGAGAGAGAAAGAGAACATGAGAGAATGAGAACACGAGAGAGAGAATGAGAACACGAGAGAGAATGAGAACTCAAGAGAGAGAGAACACACGAGGGAGAGAGAGAGAAAGAGAGAACACGAGAGAGAGAGAGAATACATGAGAGAGAAAGATAGAGAGAGAGAGAGAGAACACACGAGAGAGAGAGAAAACAAACGAGCGAGAGAGAAAGAGAGAGAAAATACGAGAGGAAAGAGAGAACACATGAGAGAGAGAAAGAGAACAGACGAGAGAAAGAGAGCGAGAATGCGAACACGAGAGAGAGAGAATACGAGTGAGTGAGAGAGAGAGAATACGAGCGAGTGAGAGAGAGAAAACGAGCGAGAGAGAAAACACGAGAGTGAGAAAGAAAGAGAACACGAGCGAGAGAGAGAAAACACGAGAGAGAAAGAGAGAGAGAGAGAGAGAGAGAACACACGAGCGAGAGAAAGAGAGAGAAAATATGAGAGAGAAAGAGAGAGAGAGAGAGAGAACACGAGAGAGAGAGTGTGACAACACGAGAGACAGAAAGAGAACATGAGAGACAGAAAGAGAAAACGAAAGAGAGAATGAGAACATGGAGAGAGAGTGAATGAGAACACGCGAGAGAGAGAGAGAGAGAGAGATAGAACACGAGGGAGAGACTGAGAGAACACAAGAGAGAGAGAATGCGAGAGGGAGAGAGAGAGAAAACACACGAGCGAGAGAAAGAGAGAACACACGAGAGAGAGAAAGAGAGAGAGAGAGAGAGAGACCACGAGAGGGACAGAGTGAGAGGGTGACAACACAAGAGAGAGAGAGCGACATCACGAGAGAGAGAGTGACAACACGAGAGAGAGAGCGAGAACACGAGAGAGGGAATGAGAACACAAGAGTCAGAGAGAGAGAGAACACGAGCGAGAGAGGGAGAGAGAACTCGAGAGAGAGAGAGAACACGAGAGAGAGAACACGAGGGAGAGAACACGAGGGAGAGAACACGAGGGAGAGAACACGAGGGAGAGAACACGAGGGAGAGAGAGAGAGTGACAACACGACGGAGAGAGAAAGAGAACACGAGAGAGAGTGAGAGAGAGAGAGAGAGAGAGAGAAAACACGAGCGGGAGAGAGAGAACATGAGCGAAAGAGAGAAAGAGAGTGAAAACACGAGAGAGAGAGAAAACAAGAGAGAGCGACAGAGAGATAGAGAAAACACGAGAGAAAGAGAGAGAGAGAACACGAGGCAGAGAGAGAGAGAGAGAACACACGAGGGAGGGAGAGAACACGAGAGATAGAGAAAAAGAACACAAGAGAGAGAGAAAACACGAGAAAGAGAGAAAACACGAGAGAAAGAGAGAGAGAGAGAAAACAAGGGAGAGAGAACACAAGAGAGAAAACACAAGCGAGAGAGGGTGAGAGAACACGAGCGAGAGAGAGAAAGAAAACATGAGCGAGAGAGAGAGAGAGAACATGAGCGAGGGAGAGAGAGAGAGAGAGAGAGAGAGAGAAAACAAGAGAGGGAGAGACAGAGAAAGAGAGAACACAAGAGAGAGAGAGAACACGAGGGAGAGAGAGAGAGAACGAGAATGCACAAGGGAGGGAGAGAACACGAGAGAGAGAGAAAACATGAGAGAACACGAGAGAGAAAACACGAGAGAGAGAGGGAGAGAGAGAGAACACACGAGGGAGGGAGAGAGAGAACACAACAGAGAGAAAGAATACGAGAGAGAGAAAGAGAGAGAGACAAAACACGAGAGAGAAAGAGAACACGAGGGAGAAAGAGAGAGAACACGAGACAGAGAGAACACAAGAGGGAGAGAGAGGGAGAGGGAATGAACATGAGGGGGAGAGAGAGGGAGAACACGTAGGGGAGAGAGAGAGAGAGAGACAGAGAAAACACGAGAGAGATAGAGAAAACAAGAGCGAGAGAGAGAGAGAGAACACGAGCGAAAGAGAGAAAACAAGCGAGAAAGAGAGAGAAAACACGAGAGAGAACACGAGAGAGAGAATGAGAACACGAGAGACAGAGAACACGAGAGAGAGAGAGAAAAAAAACACGAGAGAGAAAGAGAGAACACACGAGAGAAAGAGAGAGAGAGAGAGAAAACACACGAGACAGAGAGAACATGATTCGGGGAGAGAGAATACGAGAGAGAGAGAGAGAAAACACGAGAGAGAGAGAGAGAAAACACGAGAGAGAGAGAGAGAGAGAAAACATGAGAGAGAGAGAGAGAGAGAACACGAGGGAGAGAGAGAGAGAGAGAGAAAACAAGCGAGAGAGAGAAAGAGAGAGAAAACACGAGAGAGAAAAAACACGAGAGAGAGAGAGAGATAGAACACGAGGGAGAGACTGAGAGAAAACGAGAGAGAACACGAGAGAGAGAAAGAGAGAGAACACGAGCGAGAGAGAGAAAACTCAAGAGAGAAAGAGAGAGAGAGAACACACGAGCGAGAGAAAGAGAGAGAAACAATGAGAGAGAAAGAGAGAGAGAGAGAACACGAGAGAGAGAGAGAGAAAACACGAGAGAGAGAGAAAACATGAGAGAGAGAGAGAGAGAACACGAGGGAGAGAGAGAGAGAGAAAACAAGCGAGAGAGAGAAAGAGAGAGAAAACACGAGAGAGAAAAAACACGAGAGAGAGAGAGAGAGAGAGAGATAGAACACGAGGGAGAGACTGAGAGAAAACGAGAGAGAACACGAGAGAGAGAGAGAGAATGCGAGAGGGAGAGAGAGAGAGAAAACACGAGCGAGAGAAAGAGAGAACATACGAGAGAGAGAAAGAGAGAGAGAGAGAACACGAGAGGGAGAGAGTGAGAACACGAGAGAGAGAGCGAGAGGGTGACAACACAAGAGAGTGAGAGCGACATCACGAGAGAGAGAGTGACAACACGAGAGAGAGACAGAGAGAACACGAGAGAGGGAATGAGAACACGAGAGTCAGAGAGAGAGAGAGAACACGAGCAAGAGAGGGAGAGAGAACTCTAGAGAGAGAGAGAGAGAACACGAGGGAGAGAACACGAGGGAGAGAACACGAGGGAGAGAGAGAGTGACAACACGACGGAGAGAGAGAAAGAGAACACGAGAGAGAGCGAGAGAGAGAGGGGGAGAGAGAGAGAGAGAACACGACGAGAGAGAGAGAACACACGAGAGAGAGAAAGAGAGAGAACACGAGGGAGAGAGAACATGAGCGAGAGAGAGAGAGAACATGAGGGAGAGCGCGAGAGAGAACAAATGCAAGGGAAAGGGAGAGAGAGAACATGAGGAGGAGTGAGAGAGAGAGAGAACAAGAGCGAGAGAGAGAACACGAGCGAGAGAGAGAGAGAACACACGAGGGAGGGAGAGAGTACACGAGTGAGAGATAGAGAGAACACGAGAGAGAGAAAAAACCCGAGAGGAGGAGAGAGAGAGTGGGAGAGAGAGAGAGGGGGAGAGAGAGAAAAAACACGAGAGGGAGAGAGAGAGAGCACGAAGAGAGAGAACACATGAGGGAGGGAGAGAGAGAACACAAGAGATGGAGAGAACACGAGCGAGAGAGAACGAACATGAGGGAGAAAGAGAGAGAGAGAACACAAGGGAGAGAGAGAGAGAGAGAACGAACACAAGGGAGAGAGAGAGAACGAACACAAGGGAGAAAGAGAGAGAGAGAACACAAGGGAGAAAGAGAGAGAGAGAACACGGGGGAGAGAGAGAGAGAGAGAAAACGAACACAAGGGAGGCAGAGAGAGAGAGAACACGAGGGACAGAAAGAGAGAGAACACTTGGCGGAGAGAGAGAACACGAGGGAGAGAAAGAGAGAGAAAACGAGAGAGAGAGAGAAAACACGAGAGAGAGAGCATGAGATAGAGAACACAAGAGAGAGAGAACACGAGCGAGAGAGAGAACACGAGCGAGAGAGAGAAAGAGAGAGAGAGAGAGAGAGAACACAAGGGAGAGAGAGAAAGAGAGAGAGAGAGAACATGAGGGAGAGAAAGAGAGAGACCACGAGCGGAAGAGAGAGAACACGAGAGAGAGAGAACACAAGGGAGGGAGGGAGGGACAGAGAGAGAGAGAGAACACGAGGGAGAGAAAGAGAGAGAACATGAGGGGCAGAGAGAGCACGAGCGAGAGAGAGAGAACACACGGGCGAGAGTGAGAGAGAGAAAGAGAGAGTAAACACGAGCGAGAGAGGGGGAACACGAGAGAGCATGAGAGAGAGAGCATGAGAGGGATACCACGAGATGGAGAGCATGAGAGAGGGAGCACGAGAGAGAGAGAGAGCACGAGAGAGAGAGAGAGGACACGAGAGAACACGAATGAGACAGAGAGAGCGTGAGAGAGAGCGAGTGAGAGTGAGAGTGAGAACACGAGCGAGGGTGAGAGAGCGAGAATGAGAACACGAGAGAGAGCGAGAATGAGAACAAAAGAGAGAGAGAATGAGAACACGAGAGAGAGAGAGAGAACATGAGTGAGAGAGAGAGAGAAAACGAGCGAGAGAGAAAACACGAAAGAGAGAGAGAGAGAGAACACGATCGAGAGAGAGAGAAAACGAGCGCGACAGAGAGAGAGAAAATACGAGACAGAGAAAACACGAGAGACAGAGAGAGAGAACGAGAACATGAGAGAGACAGAGAGAACACAAGCAAGAGAGAGAGAGAACATGAGCGAGAGAGAGAGAGCACAAGCAAGAGAGAGAGAACACAAGGGAGAGAGAGAACATGAGGGAGAGAAAGAGAGAGATCACGAGCGGAAGAGAGAGAACACGAGAGAGAGAGAACACAAGGGAGGGAGGGACAGAGAGAGAGAGAGAACACGAGGGAGAGAAAGAGAGAGAACATGAGGGGCAGAGAGAGCACGAGCGAGAGAGAGAGAACACACGGGCGAGAGTGAGAGACAGAAAGAGAGAGTAAACACGAGCGAGAGAGGGGGAACACGAGAGAGCATGAGAGAGAGAGCATGAGAGGGATACCACGAGATGGAGAGCATGAGAGAGAGAGCACGAGAGAGAGGACACGAGAAAGACAACATGAAAGAGAGAGAGAGGACACGAGAGAACGCGAGTGAGACAGAGAGAGCGCGAGAGAGAGCGAGTGAGAGTGAGAGTGAGAACACGAGTGAGGGTGAGAGAGCGAGAATGAGGACACGAGAGAGAGAGAGAATGAGAACAAAAGAGAGAGAGAATGAGAACACGAGAGAGAGAGAGAGAACACGAGAGAGAGAGAGAGGGAGAACATGAGTGAGAGAGAGAGAGAGAAAACGAGCGAGAGAGAAAACACGAAAGAGAGAGAGAGAGAACACGAGAGAGAGAGAGAGAAAACGAGCGAGACTAAGAAAGCGAGAGAAAATACGAGACAGAGAGAAAACACGAGAGACAGAGAGCGAGAACGAGAACACGAGAGAGACAGAGAGAACACAAGCAAGAGAGAGAGAACATGAGCGAGAGAACACAAGCGAGAGAGAAAACACGAGAGAGAGAACAAGAGAGAGAGAGAGAGGGAAAACCCGAGCAAGAGAGAGAGAACACACGAGAGAGAGAGAGAGAGAGAGAACACGAGAGGGAGAGAGTGAGAACACGAGCGAGAGAGAGAGGGAGAGAGCGAGCGAGCGACAGCACAAGAGAGAGAGAGCGACATCACGAGAGAGCGTAACAACACGAGAGAGTGACAACACCAGAGAGAGAAAGAGAACACGGGAGAGAGAAAACACGAGCGAGAGAGGTAGAGAGAACACGAGAGAGAGCAAGAACACGAGAGAGAGGGAGAGAGACAGAGAGCGACAACACGAGAGAGAACACGACAGAGAGAGAACAAGAGAGAGAGAGAACGAGAGCACGAGAGAGAGAATGAGAACACGAGAGAGAGAGAATGCGAGACAGAGAGAGAGAAAAACACGAGAGAGAAAGAGAGAACACACGAGAGAGAGAAAGAGAGCGAGAGAGAAAACAAGAGAGAGAGAGAAAACGAGCGAGAGAGAAAACACGAGCGAGAGAAAGAGAGTGAAAACACGAGAGAGAAAGAAAACACGAGAGAGAGAGAGACAGAGAGATAGAGAAAACACAAGAGAAAGGGAGAGAGAGAGAGAACATGCGTGGGAGGGAGAGAACATGAGAGATAGAGAAAAAGAACACGAGAGAGAGAAAACCCGAGAGAGAGAAAACCCGACAGAGAGAGAGAGAGAAAACACAAGAGAGAAAACACGAGCGAGAGAGGGTGAGAGAGCACGAGCGAGAGAGAGAGAGAAAGAAAACACGAGCGAGGGAGAGAGAGAGAAAACACGAAGCAGAGAGAGAGAGAAAACACACGTGGGAGGGAGAGAACATGAGAGATAGAGAAAAAGAACACGAGAGAGAGAAAACCCGAGAGAGAGAAAACCCGACAGAGAGAGAGAGAGAAAACACAAGAGAGAAAACACGAGCGAGAGAGGGTGAGAGAGCACGAGCGAGAGAGAGAGAGAAAGAAAACACGAGCGAGGGAGAGAGAGAGAACATGAGCGAGGGAGAAAGACAGAGAGAGAGAGAGAGAGAGAACGAGCGAGAGAGAGAAAACACGAGAGGGAGAGACAGAGAGAGAGAGAACACGAGAGAGAGAGAGAACACGAGGGAGAGAGAGAGCGAGAATACACGAGGGAGGGAGAGAACACGAGAGAGAGAGAGAGTGACAACACGAGAGAGAGAGAGAGAGCAACAACACAAGAGAGAATGAGAACACAAGAGAGACAGAATACACGAGAGAGAATAAGAGCGAGAGAGAGAGAAAACACGAGAGAGAGAAAACACACGTGGGAGGGAGAGAACATGAGAGATAGAGAAAAAGAACACGAGAGAGAGAAAACCCGAGAGAGAGAAAACCCGACAGAGAGAGAGAGAGAAAACACAAGAGAGAAAACACGAGCGAGAGAGGGTGAGAGAGCACGAGCGAGAGAGAGAGAGAAAGAAAACACGAGCGAGGGAGAGAGAGAGAACATGAGCGAGGGAGAAAGACAGAGAGAGAGAGAGAGAGAGAACGAGCGAGAGAGAGAAAACACGAGAGGGAGAGACAGAGAGAGAGAGAACACGAGAGAGAGAGAGAACACGAGGGAGAGAGAGAGCGAGAATACACGAGGGAGGGAGAGAACACGAGAGAGAGAGAGAGTGACAACACGAGAGAGAGAGAGAGAGCAACAACACAAGAGAGAATGAGAACACAAGAGAGACAGAATACACGAGAGAGAATAAGAGCGAGAGAGAGAGAAAACACGAGAGAGAGAAAACACGAGCGAGAGAGAAAGAGAGAGAACACGAGCGAGAGACACAACACGAGCGAGAGAGAGAGAGAACACATGAGAGAGAGAGAGAGAGAGAACACGAGAGGGAGAGAGTGAGAACACGAGCGAGAGAGAGAGAGAGAACACGGGAGAGAGAGCGAGCGACAGCACAAGAGAGAGAGCGACATCACGAGAGAGCGTAACAACACGAGAGAGTGACAATACCAGAGAGAGAAAGAGAACACGGGAGAGAGAAAGAAAACACGAGCGAGAGAGGTAGAGAGAATACGAGAGAGAGCGAGAACACGAGAGAGAGAGCGACAACACAAGAGAGAACACGAGAGAGAAAGAGAGAGAACACGAGAGAGAGAGAACGAGAGCACGAGAGAGAGAATGAGAACACGAGAGAGAGAGAACACAAGGGAGAGAGAGAGAGAGAGGGAGGGAGAGAGAGAGAGAGTGTGAGAGAGTGTGAGAGAGAGAGAGACCAAACATGAGGGAGAGTGAGAGAAAACACGAGGGAGAGAGAGAGAGAGAGGGAGAGAGAATGAACACGAGGGGGAGAGAGAGAGAGAACACGTGGGAGAGAGAGAGAGAAAACACGAGAGATAGAGAAAACAAGAGCGAGAGAGAGAGAGAGATCACAAGAGAGAGAACACGAGAGAGAGCATGAGAGAGACAGCACGAGAGAGAGAGAGGATACAAGAAAGACAACACGAAAGAGAGAGAGAGAACACGAGAGAGAGTGACAACACGAGAGAGAGTGACAACACGAGAGAAAGAGAGAGAAAATACAAGAGAGAAAGAGAGTACACACGAGAGAGAGAGAAAGAGAGAATGAGAACACGAAAGAAAGAGAATACGAGCGAGAGATAGAAAACGAGCGAGAGAGAGAAAACACGAGAGAGAAAGAGAGAGAAAACACGAGAGAGAACACGAGAGAGAGAGAGAGAGAGAGAGAACACGAGAGAGAGAGAGAGAGAGAGAATGAGAGCACGAGAGAGAGAATGAGAACACGAGAGAGAGAATGAGAACACGAGAGAGAGAATGAGAACACGAGAGAGAGAGAGAGGATGAGAGAGAGAGAAAAAACACGAGAAAGAGAGAACACACGAGAGAGAGAAAGAGAGAGAGCACACCCGAGAGAGAAAACACACGAGAGAGAGAGAGAACACAAGACGGAGAGAGAGAACACGAGAGTGAGAGAGAAAACAAGAGAGAGAGAGAACACGAGGGAGAGAGAGAGAGAGAGAGAGAGAAAACAAGCGAGAGAGAGAAAGAGAGAGAAAACACGAGAGAGAGAAAGAGAGAAAACACGAGAGAGAGAGAGAGAACACATGAGCGAGAGAGAGAAAGAGAGAGAAAATATGAGAGAGAGAGAGAGAGAGAGAACATGAGAGAGAGTGTGACAACACGAGAGAGAGAGAGAGTGACAACACGAGAGACAGAAAGAGAACACGAGAGACAGAAAGAGAAAACGAAAGAGAGAATGAGAACATGGAGAGAGAGAGAGAATGAGAACACGAGAGAGAGAGAGAGAGAAAACAAAAGAGGAGAGAGAAAACGAGAGAGAGAACACGAGAGACAGAGAAAGAGAACACGAGAGAGAGAGAGTATACGAGCGAGAGAGAAAGAGAGAGAAAACACGAGAGAGAACACGAGAGAGAGAGAGAGAGAAAACACGAGAGAGAGAGAATGAGAGCACGAGAGAGAGAATGAGAACACGAGAGAGAGAGAGGATGAGAGAGAGAGAGAGAAAAAACACGAGAAAGAGAGAACACACGAGAGAGAGAAAGAGAGAGAGCACACCCGAGAGAGAAAACACACGAGAGAGAGAACACGAGACGGAGAGAGAGAACACGAGAGTGAGAGAGAAAACAAGAGAGAGAGAGAACACGAGGGAGAGAGAGAGAGAGAGAGAGAAAACAAGCGAGAGAGAGAAAGAGAGAGAAAACACGAGAGAGAGAGAAAAAACACGAGAGAGAGAGAAGACACGAGAGAGAGAGACAGAGAGAGATAGAACACGAGGGAGAGACTGAGAGAACACGAGAAAGAACACGAGAGAGAACACGAGAGAGAGAGAGAACGCGAGAGGGAGAGAGTGAGAACACGAGAGAGAGTGACAACACGAGAGAGAGAGAGAGAGAGAGAGAGAGAGAACACGAGAGTGAGAGAGAAAACAAGAGAGAGAGAGAGAACACGAGGGAGAGAGAGAAAGAGAGAGAAAACAAGCGAGAGAGAGAAAGAGAGAGAAAACACGAGAGAGAGAAAAAACACGAGAGAGAGAGAAGACACGAGAGAGAGAGACAGAGAGAGATAGAACACGAGGGAGAGACTGAGAGAACACGAGAGAGAACACGAGAGAGAGAGAACGCGAGAGGGTGAGAGTGAGAACACGAGAGAGAGCGAGAGGGTGACAACACAAGAGAGAGAGAGAGCGCCATCACGAGAGAGAGTGACAACACGAGAGAGAGAGAGAGAGAGAGAGAGAGAGAGAACACGAGAGAGGGAATGAGAACACAAGAGCCACAGAGAGAGAGAGAGAGAGAGAGAGAACACGAGTGAGAAAGGGAGAGAGAACTCGAGAGAGAGAGAGAACACGAGGAAGAGAACACGAAGGAGAGAGAGAGTGACAACACGACGGAGAGAGAGAAAGAGAACACGAGAGAAAGTGAGAGAGAGAACACGAGCGAGAGAGAGAGAGAACATGAGCGAGAGAGAGAAGGAGAGTGAAAACACGAGAGAGACAGAGAAATAGAGAAAACATGAGAGAAAGAGAGAGAGAGAGAGAGAAAACACGAGGCAGAGAGAGAAAGAGAGAGAACACACGAGGGAGGGGGAGAACACGAGAGATAGAGAAAAAGAACATGAGAGAGAGAAAACCCGAGATAGAGAGAAAAAACACGAGAGAGAGAACACGAGGGAGAAAGAGACAGAACACAAGGGAGAGAGAGAGAGAGAGAACGAACACGGGGGAGAGAGAAAACACGAGGGAGAGAGAGGGAGAGAGAGAGAGAGAGGGAGAGAGAATGAACACGAGGGGGAGAGAGAGGGAGAACACGTGGGAGAGAGAGAGAGAGAAAACACGAGCGAGAGAGATAGAGAGAACACGCGAGAGAGAAAGAGAACACGAGAGAGAGAGAGTGACAACACGAGAGAGAGAGAGAGAGAGAGAGAGAAACAACACGAGAGAGAATGAGAACACAAGAGAGACAGAACACACGAGAGAGAGAGAATAAGAGCGAGAGAGAGAGAGAAAACACGAGAGAGAGAAAACACGAGCGAGAGAGAAAGAGAGAGAACACGAGCGAGAGAGAGAACACGAGCGAGAGAGAGAGAGAACACATGAGAGAGAACACGAGAGAGAGCATGAGAGAGACAGCACGAGAGAGAGAGAGGATACAAGAAAGACAACACGAAAGAGAGAGAGAGGACACGAGCGAGAGAGAGAAAGAGAGAGAGAGAACACGAGAGAGAGTGACAACACGAGAGAGAGTGACAACACGAGAGAAAGAGAGAGAAAATACAAGAGAGAAAGAGAGTACACACGAGAGAGAGAGAAAGAGAGAATGAGAACACGAAAGAAAGAGAATACGAGCGAGAGATAGAAAACGAGCGAGAGAGAGAAAACACGAGAGAGAAAGAGAGAGAAAACACGAGAGAGAACACGAGAGAGAGAGAGAGAGAACACGAGAGAGAGAGAATGAGAGCACGAGAGAGAGAATGAGAACACAAGAGAGAGAATGAGAACACGAGAGAGAGAGAGGATGAGAGAGAGAGAGAAAAAAAACACGAGAAAGAGAGAACACACGAGAGAGAGAAAGAGAGAGAGCACACCCGAGAGAGTAAACACACAAGAGAGAGAGAGAGAACACGAGACGGAGAGAGAGAACACGAGAGTGAGAGAGAAAACAAGAGAGAGAGAGAACACGAGGGAGAGAGAGAGAGAGAGAGAGAAAACAAGCGAGAGAGAGAAAGAGAGAGAAAACACGAGAGAGAGAGAAAAAACACGATAGAGAGAGAAGACACGAGAGAGAGAGACAGAGAGAGATAGAACACGAGGGAGAGACTGAGAGAACACGAGAAAGAACACGAGAGAGAACACGAGAGAGAAAGAGAACGCGAGAGGGAGAGAGTGAGAACACGAGAGAGAGAGAGTGACAACACGAGAGAGAGAGAGAGAGAGAGAGAGAACACGAGAGAGAGAGAGAAAACACGAGAGTGAGAGAGAAAACAAGAGAGAGAGAGAGAACACGAGGGAGAGAGAGAAAGAGAGAGAAAACAAGCGAGAGAGAGAAAGAGAGAGAAAACACGAGAGAGAGAAAAAACACGAGAGAGAGAGAAGACACGAGAGAGAGAGAAGACACGAGAGAGAGAGACAGAGAGAGATAGAACACGAGGGAGAGAGTGAGAGAACACGAGAGAGAACACGAGAGAGAGAGAACGCGAGAGGGAGAGAGTGAGAACACGAGAGAGAGAGAGCGAGAGGGTGACAACACAAGAGAGAGAGAGAGCGCCATCACGAGAGAGAGTGACAACACGAGAGAGAGAGAGAGAGAGAGAGAGAGAGAGAACACGAGAGAGGGAATGAGAACACAAGAGCCAGAGAGAGAGAGAGAGAGAGAACACGAGTGAGAAAGGGAGAGAGAACTCGAGAGAGAGAGAGAGAAAACACGAGGGAGAGAACACGAAGGAGAGAGAGAGTGACAACACGACGGAGAGAGAGAAAGAGAACACGAGAGAAAGTGAGAGAGAGAACACGAGCGAGAGAGAGAACATGAGCGAGAGAGAGAAAGAGAGTGAAAACACGAGAGAGACAGAGAAATAGAGAAAACATGAGAGAAAGAGAGAGAGAGAGAGAAAACACGAGGCAGAGAGAGAAAACACGAGGCAGAGAGAGAGAGAGAACACACGAGGGAGGGGGAGAACACGAGAGATAGAAAAAAAGAACATGAGAGAGAGAAAACCCGGGAGAGAGAGAAAAAACACGAGAGAGAGAGAGAACACGAGGGAGAAAGAGAGAGAACACAAGGGAGAGAGAGAGAGAGAGAACGAACACGAGGGAGAGAGAAAACACGAGGGAGAGAGAGGGAGAGAGAGAGAGAGGGAGAGAGAATGAACACGAGGGGGAGAGAGAGGGAGAACACGTGGGAGAGAGAGAGAGAGAAAACACGAGAGAGATAGAGAAAACAAGAGCGAGAGAGAGATCACAAGAGAGACAGCGCGAGAGAGAGAGAGGATACAAGAAAGACAACACGAAAGAGAGAGAGAGGACACGAGCGAGAGAGAGAAAACAAGCGAGAGAGAAAGAGAGAGAAAACACGAGAGAGAACACGAAAGAGAGAGAGTGAGAGAGAACATGAGAGAGAGAGAAAGAGAGCACGAGAGAGAGAGAGAGAATGAGAACACGAGAGAGAGAGAACACGAGAGAGAGAGAGAATGAGAGAGAGAGAGAGAGAGAGAGAAAACACACGAGAGAGAGAGAGATCACGAGACGGGGAGAGAGAACACGAGAGAGAGAGAGAAAACACGAGAGAGAGCGAGAGAGAAAGCAAGAGAGAGAGAGAACACGAGGGAGAGAGAGAGAGAAAACAAGCGAGAGAGAGAAAGAGAGAGAAAACACGAGAGAGAGAAAAAACATGAGAGAGAAAGAGAAGACACGAGAGAGAGAGAGAGAGAGATAGAACACGAGGGAGAGACTGAGAGAACACAAGAGAGAACACGAGAGAGAGAGAGAGAGAGAGAATGCGAGAGGGAGAGAGAAAGAAAACACACGAGCGAGAGAAAGAGAGAACACATGAGAGAGAGAAAGAGAGAGAGAGAGAGAGAACACGAGAGGGAGAGAGTGAGAGAGAAAACGAACGAGACAGAGAAAGAGAGAGAAAATACGAAACAGAGAGAAAACACGAGAGACAGAGAGAGAGAACGAGAACACGAGAGAGAGAATGAGAACACAAGCAAGAGAGAGAGAACATGAGCGAGAGAACACAAGCGAGAGAGAAAACACGAGAGAGAGAAAGAGAGAGAGCACACCCGAGAGAGAAAACACATGAGAGAGAGAGAGAGAACACGAGAGTGAGAGAGAAAACAAGAGAGAGAGAGAACACGAGGGAGAGAGAGAGAGAAAACAAGCGAGAGAGAGAGAGAGAAAACACGAGAGAGAGAAAAAACACGAGAGAGAGAGAAAAAACACGAGAGAGAGAGAAGACACGAGAGAGAGAGACAGAGAGAGATAGAACACGATGGAGAGACTGAGAGAACACGAGAAAGAACACGAGAGAGAACACGAGAGAGAGAGAGAACGCGAGAGGGAGAGAGTGAGAACACGAGAGAGAGAGAGTGACAACACGAGAGAGAGAGAGAAAGAGAGAAAACACGAGAGTGAGAGAGAAAACAAGAGCGAGAGAGAGAACACGAGGGAGAGAGAGAGAGAGAAAACAAGCGAGAGAGAGAAAGAGAGAGAAAACACGAGAGAGAGAAAAAACACGAGAGAGAGAAGACACGAGAGAGAGAGACAGAGAGAGATAGAACACGAGGGAGAGAGTGAGAGAACACGAGAGAGAACACGAGAGAGAGAGAACGCGAGAGGGAGAGAGTGAGAACACGAGAGAGGGAATGAGAACACAAGAGCCAGAGAGAGAGAGAGAGAGAGAGAGAGAACACGAGAGGGAGAGAATGAGAGAGGGAGAGAGTGAGAACACGAGAGAGGGAATGAGAACACAAGAGCCAGAGAGAGAGAGAGAGAGAGAGAGAGAACACGAGAGGGAGAGAATGAGAGAGAAAACGAGCGAGACAGAGAAAGAGAGAGAAAATACGAAACAGAGAGAAAACACGAGAGAGAGAGAGAGAGAGAACAAGAACACGAGAGACAGAGAGAACACAAGCAAGAGAGAGAGAACATGAGCGAGAGAACACAAGCGAGAGAGAAAACACGAGAGAGAGAACACACGAGAGAGTGAGAGAGGGAAAACCCGAGCAAGAGAGAGAACACACGAGAGAGAGAGAGAGAGAGAGAGAGTGAGAACACGAGCGAGAGAGAGAGAGGGAGAGAGAGCGAGCGAGCAACAGCACAAGAGAGAGAGCGACATCACGAGAGAGTGTAACAGCACGAGAGAGTGACAACACCAGAGAGAGAAAGAGAACACGGGAGAGAGAGAGAAAACACGAGCGAGAGAGGTAGAGAGAACACGAGAGAGAGCGAGAACACGAGAGAGAGAGAGCGACAACACGAGAGAGAACACGAGAGAGAGAGAGAACACGAGAGAGAGAACGAGAGCACGAGAGAGAGAATGAGAACACGAGAGAGAGAGATCATGAGAGAGAGAGAATGAGAGAGAGAGAGAGAGAGAAAAACACGAGAGAGAAAGAGAGAACACACGAGAGAGAAAGAGAGAGAGAGAACACACGAGAGAGAGAGAGAAAACACACGAGAGAGAGAGAGAAAACACGAGAGAGAGCGAGAGAGAAAACAAGAGAGAGAGAGAAAACGAGCGAGAGAGAAAACATGAGAGAGGGAGAAAACGAGCGAGACAGAGAAAGAGAGAGAAAATACGAGATAGAGAGAAATCACGAGAGCGAGAACAAGAGAAAGAGAGAGGGAAAACACGAGCGAGAGAGAGAGAACACACGTGAGAGAGAGAGAGAACATGAGAGAGAGAGAGAGAGAAAACAAGCGAGAGAGAGAGAGAAAGAGAGAGAAAACACGAGAGAGAGAGAAAAAACACGAGAGAGAGAGAAGACAAGAGAGAGAGAGAGAGATAGAGAGATAGAGAGAGAGAGAGAGTTAGAGATAGAACACGAGGGAGAGACTGAGAGAACACGAGAGAGAACACGAGAGAGAGAGAACGCGAGAGGGAGAGAGTGAGAGGGTGACAACACGAGAGAGAGAGAGCGCCATCACGAGAGAGAGTGACAACACGAGAGAGAGAGAGAGAGAGAGAGAGAGAACACGAGGGAATGAGAACACAAGAGCGAGAGAGAGAGAGAGAGAGAGAGAGAACACGAGTGAGAAAGGGAGAGAGAACTCGAGAGAGAGAGAACACGAGGGAGAGAACACGAAGGAGAGAGAGAGTGACAACACGACAGAGAGAGAGAAAGAGAACACGAGAGAGAGTGAGAGGGAGAGAGAGAACACGAGCGAGCGAGAGAGAGAGAGAGAGAGAGAACATGAGCGAGAGAGAGAGAAAGAGAGTGAAAACACGAGAGAGACAGAGAAATAGAGAAAACATGAGAGAAAGAGAGAGAGAGAGAGAGAACATGAGAGAGAGAGAAAACACGAGGCAGAGAGAGAAAGAGAGAGAACACACGAGGGAGGGGGAGAACACGAGAGATAGAGAAAAAGAACATGAGAGAGAGAAAACCCGAGAGAGAGAAGACAAGAGAGAGAGAGAGATAGAGAGATAGAGAGAGAGAGAGAGTTAGAGATAGAACACGAGGGAGAGACTGAGAGAACACGAGAGAGAACACGAGAAAGGGAGAATGCGAGAGGGAGAGAGAGAAAACACACGAGCGAGAGAAAGAGAACACACGAGAGAGAGAAAGAGAGAGAGAGAGAGAGAGAAAGAGAGAGAGAGAGAACACGAGAGGGAGAGAGTGAGAACACGAGAGAGAGCGAGCGACATCACGAGAGAGAGAGTGACAACACGAGAGAGAGAGAGAGAGAGAGAAAACACGAGAGAGGGAATGAGAACACAAGAGTGAGAGAGAGAGAGAGAACACGAGCGAGAGAGGGAGAAAGAACTCCAGAGAGAGAGAGAGAACACGAGGGAGAGAACACGAGGGAGAGAGAAAGTGACAACACGATGGAGAGAGAGAAAGAGAGAGAGAACACGAGCGAGAGAGAGAGAGAACACGAGCGAGAGAAAGAGAGTGAAAACACGAGAGAGAAAGAAAACACGAGAGAGAGAGACAGAGAGATAGAGAAAACACGAGAGAAAGGGATAGAGAGAGAACATGAGAGAGAGAGAAAACACGAGGCAGAGAGAGAGAGAAAACACACGAGGGAGGGAGAGAACATGAGAGATAGAGAAAAAGAACACAAGAGAGAGAGAAAACCAGAGAGAGAGAGAAAACCCGAGAGAGAGAGAGAGAGAAAACACGAGAGAAAACACGAGCGAGAGAGGGTGAGAGAATACGAGCGAGAGAGAGAGAGAGAGAGAGAGAGGGGGGGAGAGAATGAACTCGAGAGAAAGGGAGAGAGAGAGAGAACATGAGAGAGAGAGAAAACACGAGGCAGAGAGAGAGAGAAAACACACGAGGGAGGGAGAGAACATGAGAGATAGAGAAAAAGAACACAAGAGAGAGAGAAAACCCGAGAGAGAGAGAAAACACGAGAGAGAGAGAGAGAACACAAGAGAGAAAACACGAGCGAGAGAGGGTGAGAGAACACGAGCGAGAGAGAGAGAGAAAGAAAACACGAGCAAGGGAGAGAGAGAGAACATGAGCGAGGGAGAAAGACAGAGAGAGAGAGAGAGAGAGAGAACGAGCGAGAGAGAGAAAACACGAGAGGCAGAGACAGAGAGAGAGAGAGAACATGAGGGAGAGAGAGAGCGAGAACACACGAGGGAGGGAGAGAACACGAGTGAGAGAGATAGAGAGAACACGAGAGAGCGACAACACAAGCGAAAGAGAACACGAGAGAGAGAGAGCGCGCAACAATGAGAGAGAATGAGAACACAAGAGAGAGAGAACACACGAGGGAGGGAGGGAGAGAGAGAAAGAGAGAACACGAGCGAGAGAGAAAGAGAACACGAGAACACGAGAATGAGAACACGAGAGAAAATGAGAACACAAGAGAGAGAGAGAGAGAGAACACACGAGAGAGAAAACAAACGAGCGAGAGAAAGAGAGAGAAAATACGAGAGAGAAAGAGAGAACACACGAGAGAGAGAAACAGAGAGAGAGAAAATGAGAACACGAGAGAGAGAGAATAAGAGCGAGAGAGAGAGAGAAAACACGAGAGAGAGAAAGAGAGAGAACACGAGCGAGAGAGAGAACACGAGCGAGAGAGAGAGAGAAAACACGAGAGAGAAAGAGAGAGAGAGAGAACACACGAGCGAGAGAGAGAACACGAGAGAGAGTGTGTGACAACACGAGAGAGAGAGAGAGTGACAACACGAGAGACAGAAAGAGAACACGAAAGAGAGAATGAGAACACGAGAGAGAGAGAGAAAACAAAAGAGGAGAGAGAAAACAAGAGAGAGAGAACACGAGAGAGACAGAGAGAACACAAGCAAGAGAGAGAGAACATGAGCGAGAGAACACAAGCGAGAGAGAAAACACGTGAGAGAGAACAAGAGAGAGAGAGAGAGAGAGAGAGAGAGAGAGAGGGAAAACCCGAGCGAGAGAGAGAACACACGAGAGAGAGAGAGAGAGAGAACATGAGGGGGAGAGAGTGAGAACATGAGCGAGAAAGAGAGAGAGAACAAGGGGGAGAGAGAGAGAGAGAGAGAGAGCGAGCGACAGCACAAGAGAGAGAGCGACATCACGAGAGAGCGTAACAACACGAGAGAGTGGCAACACCCGAGAGAGAAAGAGAACACGGGAGAGAGAGAGAAAACACGAGCGAGAGAGGTAGAGAGAATACGAGAGAGAGCGAGAACACGAGAGAGAGAGAGAGAGAGAGAGAGAGAGAGAGCGACAACACGAGAGAGAACACGAGAGAGAGAGAGAACACGAGAGAGAGAGAACGAGAGCACGAGAGAGAGAATGAGAACACGAGAGAGAGAGAACACGAGAGAGAGAGAGAAGACGAGAGAGAGAGAGAGAGAGAAAAACACGAGAGAGAAAGAGAGAACACACGAGAGAGAGAAAGAGAGAGAGAGAGAGAAAACACACGAGAGAGAGAGAGAGAGAGAAAACACGAGAGAGAGCAAGAGAGAAAACAAGAGAGAGAGAGAAAACGAGCGAGACAGAGAAAGAGAGAGAAAATACGAGACAGACAGAAAACACGAGAGACAGAGAGAGAGTGAACGAGAACACGAGAGAGACAGAGAGAACACAAGCAAGAGAGAGAACATGAGCGAGAGAACACAAGCGAGAGAGAAATCACGAGAGCGAGAACGAGAGAGAGAGAGAGGGAAAACACGAGCGAGAGAGAGAGAACACACGTGTGAGAGAGTAAACAAGAGAGAGAGAGAACATGAGGGAGAGAGAGAGAAAAAACAAGCGAGAGAGAGAGAAAGAGAGAGAAAACACGAGAGAGAGAGAGAAGACAAGAGAGAGATAGAGAGAGAGAGATAGAGAGAGAGAGAGAGAGATAGAACACGAGGGAGAGACTGAGAGAACACGAGAGAGAACACGATAAAGGGAGAATGCGAGAGGGAGAGAGAGAAAACACACGAGCGAGAGAAGGAGAGAACACACGAGAGAGAGAAAGAGAGAGAGAGAGAGAACACGAGAGAGAGCGAGCGACATCACGAGAGAGAGAGTGACAACACGAGAGAGAGAGAGAACACGAGAGAGAGAGAGAGAACACGAGAGAGGGAATGAGAACACAAGAGTGAGAGAGAGAGAGAGAACTCGAGAGAGAGAGAGAAAGAACACGAGAGAGAGAACACGAGGGAGAGAGCACGAGGGAGAGAGAAAAAGTGACAACACGAGAGAGAGAAAAAGTGACAACACGAGGGAGAGAGAGAAAGAGAGAGAGAACACGAGCGAGAGAGAGAGAGAACATGAGCGAGAGAAAGAGAGTGAAAACACGAGAGAGAAAGAAAACACGAGAGAGAGAGACAGAGAGATAGAGAAAACACGAGAGAAAGGGAGAGAGAGAGAACATGAGAGAGAGAGAAAACACACGAGGGAGGGAGAGAACAGGAGAGACAGAGGAATAGAACACAAGAGAGAGAGAAAACCCGAGAGAGAGAGAAAACCCGAGAGAAAGAGAGAGAGAGAGAGAGAAAACAAGAGAGAGAGAACACAAGAGAGAAAACACGAGCGAGAGAGGGTGAGAGAACACGAGCGAGAGGGAGAGAGTAAGAAAACATGAGCGAGGGAGTGAGAGAGAACATGAGCGAGGGAGAGAGAGAGAGAGAGAGAGAACGAGCGAGAGAGAGAAAACACGAGAGGGAGAGACAGAGAGAGAGAGAACACGAGAGAGAGAGATAGAGAGAACACGAGAGAGCGACAACACGAGCGAAAGAGAACACGAGAGAGAGAGAGAGAGAGAGTGCAACAACACGAGAGAGAATGAGAACACAAGAGAGAGAGAACACACGAGGGAGGGAGGGAGAGAACACGAGCGAGAGAGAAAGAGAACACGAGAACACGAGAGAATGAGAACACGAGAGAAAATGAGAACACAAGAGAGAGAGAGAAAGAGAGAACACGAGAGAGAGAGAGAGAGAGAGAAAACACACGAGAGAGAAAGATAGAGAGAGGGAGAGAGAACACACGAGAGAGAGAAAACAAACGAGCGAGAGAGAGAAAATACGAGAGAGAAAGAGAGAACACACGAGAGAAAGAGAGAGAATGAGAACACGAGAGAGAGAGAGAATATGAGCGAGAGAGAGAGAACACGAGAGAGAGAAAGAGAGAGAACACGAGCGAGAGAGAGAACATGAGCGAGAGAGAGAGAAAACACGAGAGAGAAAGAGAGAGAGAGAGAACACACGAGCGAGAGAGAGAACACGAAAGAGAGAGTGTGACAACACGAGAGAGAGAGAGAGTGACAACACGAGAGACAGAAAGAGAACACGAGAGACAGAAAGAGAAAACGAAAGAGAGAATGAGAACATGGAGAGAGAGAATGAGAACACGAGAGAGAGAAAAAAGAGGAGAGAGAAAACAAGAGAGAGAGAACACGAGAGACAGAGAAAGAGAACACGAGAGAGAGAGAGAGAGAAAACACGAGAGAGAAAGAGAGAACACACGAGAGAGAGAAAGAGAGAGAGAGAACACACGAGAGAGAGAGAAAACACACGAGAGAGAGAGAACACGAGACGGGGAGAGAGAACTCAAGAGAGAGAGAGAGAGAAAACACGAGAGAGAGAGAAAACACGAGAGACAGAGAGATAGAGAAAACACGAGAGAAAGAGAGAGAGAGACAACATGAGAGAGACAGAAAACACGAGGCAGAGAGAGAGAGAGAACACACGAGGGAGGGAGAGAACACGAGAGATAGGAAAAAGAACACAAGAGAGAGAGAAAACCCGAGAGAGAGAGAAAACACGAGAGAAAGAGAGGAAACGAGAGAGAGAACGCAAGAGAGAAAACATGAGCGAGAGAGGGTGAGAGAACACGAGCGAGAGAGAGAGAGAAAGAAAGAAAACACGAGCGAGGGAGAGAGAGAGAGAACATGAGCGAGGGAGAAAGAGAGAGGGGGGGAAAGAGAGAGAACGAGCGAGAGAGAGAAAACACGAGGGAGAGAGAACACGAGAGAGAGAGAGTATACGAGCGAGAGAGAAAGAGAGAGAGAACACGAGAGAGAGAGAATGAGAGCACGAGAGAGAGAATGAGAACACGAGAGAGAGAATGAGAACACGAGAGAGAGAGAGGATGAGAGAGAGAGAGAGAAAAAACACGAGAAAGAGAGAACACACGAGAGAGAGAAAGAGAGAGAGCACACCCGAGAGAGAAAACACACGAGAGAGAGAGAGAACACGAGACGGAGAGAGAGAACACGAGAGTGAGAGAGAAAACAAGAGAGAGAGAGAACACGAGGGAGAGAGAGAGAGAGAGAGAAAACAAGCGAGAGAGAGAAAGAGAGAGAAAACACGAGAGAGAGAGAAAAAACACGAGAGAGAGAGAAGACACGAGAGAGAGAGACAGAGAGAGATAGAACACGAGGGAGAGACTGAGAGAACACGAGAGAGAGAGAGAGAACGCGAGAGGGAGAGAGTGAGAACACGAGAGAGAGAGAGTGACAACACGAGAGAGAGAGAGAGAGAGAACACGAGAGAGAGAGAGAAAACACGAGAGTGAGAGAGAAAACAAGAGAGAGAGAGAGAACACGAGGGAGAGAGAGAAAGAGAGAGAAAACAAGCGAGAGAGAGAAAGAGAGAGAAAACACGAGAGAGAGAAAAAACACGAGAGAGAGAGAAGACATGAGAGAGAGACAGAGAGAGATAGAACACGAGGGAGAGACTGAGAGAACACGAGAGAGAACACGAGAGAGAGAGAACGCGAGAGGGAGAGAGTGAGAACATGAGAGAGAGAGAGCGAGAGGGTGACAACACAAGAGAGAGAGAGAGAGCGCCATCACGAGAGAGAGTGACAACACGAGAGAGAGAGAGAGAATGAGAACACAAGAGCCAGAGAGAGAGAGAGAAAGAGAGAGAGAGAGAGAGAACACGAGTGAGAAAGGGAGAGAGAACCCGAGAGAGAGAGAGAACACGAGGGAGAGAACACGAAGGAGAGAGAGAGTGACAACACGACGGAGAGAGAGAAAGAGAACACGAGAGAAAGTGAGAGAGAGAACACGAGCGAGAGAGAGAGAGAACATGAGCGAGAGAGAGAAAGAGAGTGAAAACACGAGAGAGACAGAGAAATAGAGAAAACATGAGAGAAAGAGAGAGAGAGAGAGAGAACATGAGAGAGAGAGAAAACACGAGGCAGAGAGAGAGAGAGAGAGAGAGAACACACGAGGGAGGGGGAGAACACGAGAGATAGAGAAAAAGAACATGAGAGAGAGAAAACCCGAGAGAGAGAGAAAAAACACGAGAGAGAGAGAGAACACGAGGGAGAAAGAGACAGAACACAAGGGAGAGAGAGAGAGAGAACGAACACGAGGGAGAGAGAAAACACGAGGGAGAGAGAGGGAGAGAGAATGAACACGAGGGGGAGAGAGAGGGAGAACACGTGGGTGAGAGAGAGAGAGAGAAAACACGAGAGAGATAGAGAAAACAAGAGCGAGAGAGAGATCACAAGAGAGACAGCGCGAGAGAGAGAGAGGATACAAGAAAGACAACACGAAAGAGAGAGAGGACACGAGCGAGAGAGAGAAAACAAGCGAGAGAGAAAGAGAGAGAAAACACGAGAGAGAACACGAAAGAGAGAGAGAGAGAGAACACGAGAGAGAGAGAAAGAGAGCACGAGAGAGATAGAGAATGAGAACACAAGAGAGAGAGAGAGAACACGAGAGAGAGAGAGAATGAGAGAGAGAGAGAGAGAAAAAACACACGAGAGAGAGAGAGAGATCACGAGACGGGGAGAGAGAACACGAGAGAGAGAGAGAAAACATGAGAGAGAGCGAGAGAGAAAACAAGAGAGAGAGAGAACACGAGGGAGAGAGGGAGAGAAAACAAGCGAGAGAGAGAAAGAGAGAGAAAACACGAGAGAGAGAAAAAACACGAGAGAGAGAGAAGACACGAGAGAGAGAGACAGAGAGAGATAGAATACGAGGGAGAGACTGAGAGAACACGAGAGAGAGAGAACGCGAGAGGGTGACAACACAAGAGAGAGAGAGAGCGCCATCACGAGAGAGAGTGACAACACGAGGGAGAGAGAGAGAGAGAGAGAGAGAGAGAACACGAGAGAGGGAATGAGAACACAAGAGCCAGAGAGAGAGAGAGAGAGAGAGAGAGAGAACACGAGTGAGAAAGGGAGAGAGAACTCGAGAGAGAGAACACGAGGGAGAGAACACGAAGGAGAGAGAGAGTGACAACACGACGGAGAGAGAGAAAGAGAACACGAGAGAAAGTGAGAGAGAGAACACGAGCGAGAGAGAGAACATGAGCGAGAGAGAGAAAGAGAGTGAAAACACGAGACAGAGAAATAGAGAAAACATGAGAGAAAGAGAGACGGGGAGAGAGAACACAAGAGAGAGAGAACACGAGAGAGAGCGAGCGAGAGGGTGACAACACAAGAGAGAGAGAGAGCGACATCACGAGAGAGAGAGTGACAACACGAGAGAGAGAGAGAGAGAACACGAGAGAGGGAATGAGAACACAAGAGCCAGAGAGAGAGAGAGAAAGAGAGAGAGAGAGAGAAAACAAGCGAGAGAGAGAAAGAGAGAGAAAACACGAGAGAGAGAGAAAAAACACGAGAGAGAGACAGAGAGAGATAGAACACGAGGGAGAGACTGAGAGAACACGAAAGAGAACACGAGAGAGAGAGAACGCAAGAGGGAGAGAGTGAGAACACGAGAGAGAGAGAGCGAGAGGGTGACAACACAAGAGAGAGAGAGAGCGACATCACGAGAGAGAGAGTGACAACACGAGAGAGAGAGAACACGAGAGAGGGAATGAGAACACAAGAGCCAGAGAGAGAGAGAGAGAGAGAAAGAGAGAGAGAGAGAGAGAGAGAGAGAGAGAGAACATGAGCGAGAAAGGGAGAGAGAACTCAAGAGAGAGAGAGAGAACATGAGGGAGAGAACACGAAGGAGAGAGAGAGTGACAATACGACGGAGAGAGAGAAAGAGAACACGAGAGAGAGAGAGAAAGAGAGTGAAAACACGAGAGAAGAAAACACGAGAGAGAGAACATGAGAGAGAGAGAAAACATGAGGCAGAGAGAGAGAGAGAGAAAACACACGAGGGAGGGGGAGAACATGAGAGATAGAGAAAAAGAACACAAGAGAGAGAGAAAACCCGAGAGAGAGAGAGAGAGAGACAAAACACGAGAAAGAGAACACGAGGGAGAAAGAGAGAGAACACGAGACAGAGAGAACACAAGGGAGGGAGAGAGAGAGAGAACAAACACGAGGGAGAGAGAAAACACGAGGGAGAGAGAGGGAGAGAGAGAGAGGGAGAGAGAATGAACACGAGGGGGAGAGAGAGAGAGAGAGAGAGAGAGAGAGGGAGAGAGAATGAACACGAGGGGGAGAGAGAGAGAGAGAGAGAGAGAGAAAACACGAGAGAGATAGAGAAAACAAGAGCGAGAGAGAGATCACAAGAGAGACAGCATGAGAGACAGAGAGGATACAAGAAAGACAACACGAAAGACAACACGAAAGAGAGAGAGAGGACACGAGCGAGAGAGAAAGAGAGAGAAAACATAAGAGAGAACACGAGAGAGAGAGAGAGAGAGAACACGAGAGAGAGAGAACGAGAGCACGAGAGAGAGAGAATGAGAACACGAGAGAGAGAGAGAACACGAGAGAGAGAGAGAATGAGAGAGAGATAGAAAAAACACACGAGAGAGAGAGATCACGAGACGGCGAGACAGAACACGAGAGAGAGAACACGAGAGAGAGAGAGAAAACACGAGAGAGAGCGAGAGAGAAAACAAGACAGAAAGAACACGAGGGAGAGAGAGAGAGAGAAAAAGAGAGAGAAAACACGAGAGAGAGAGAAAAAACATGAGAGAGAGAGAAGACGCGAGAGAGAGAGAGAGAGATAGAACACGAGGGAGAGACTGAGAGAACACAAGAGAAAACACGAGAGAGAGAGAGAATGCGAGAGGGAGAGAGAAAGAAAACACACGAGCGAGAGAAAGAGAGAACACACGAGAGAGAGAAAGACAGAGAGAGAACAAGAGAGGGAGAGAGTGAGAACACGAGAGAGAGAGAGCGACATCACGAGAGAGAGAGAGAGTGACAACACGAGAGAGAGAGAGAGAGAGAGAACACGAGCGAGAGAGGGAGAGAGAACTCGAGAGGGAGAGAGAACTCGAGAGAGAGAGAGAGAGAGAGAGAGTGAGAGAAAGAACACGAGCGAGAGAGGGAGAGAGAACTCGAGCGAGAGAGAGAACATGAGAGAAAGAGAGAGAACACACGAGGGAGGGAGAGAGAGAACACAAGGGAGAGAGAAAGAATACGAGAGAGAAAACATGAGAGAGAGAGGATACAAAAAAGACAACACGAAAGAGAGAGAGAGAGGACATGAGCGAGAGAGAGAAAACAAGCGAGAGAGAAAGAGAGAGAAAACACGAGGGAGAACACGAGAGAGAGAGAGAACACGAGAGAAAGAGAACGAGAGCACGAGAGAGAGAGAATGAGAACACGAGAGAGAGAGAAAAAACACGAGGGAGAAAGAGAGAACACACAAGAGAGAGAAAACACACGCGAGAGAGAGATCACGAGACGGGGAGAGAGAACACGAGAGAGAGAGAGAAAACACGAGAGAGAGCGAGAGAGAAAACAAGAGAGAGAGAGAACACGAGGGAGAGAGAAAGAGAGAGAAAATACGAGAGGGTAAAACATGAGAGAGAGAGAGAGAGAGATAGAACACGAGGGAGAGACTGAGAGAACACGAGAGAGATAGAACACGAGGGAGAGACTGAGAGAATACGAGAGAGAACACGAGAGGGAGAGAGAGTGAGAACACGAAAGAGAGAGAACGAGAGGGTGACAACACAAGAGAGGGAGAGAGCGACATCATGAGAGAGAGAGTGACAACACGAGAGAGAGAGAGAGAACTCGAGAGAGGGAATGAGAACACAAGAGTCAGAGAGAGAGAGAGAGAACACGAGCGAGAGAGGGAGAGAGAACTCGAGAGAGAGAGAGAGAGAGAGAGAGAAAGAACACGAGCGAGAGAGGGAGAGAGAACTCGAGCGAGAGAGAGAACACGAGAGAGAGAACACGAGGGAGAGAGAGAGAACGAGAACACACGAGAGAGAGAGTGAACACGAGAGAGAAAACATGAGAGAAAGAGAGAGAACACACGAGGGAGGGAGAGAGAGAACACAAGGGAGAGAGAAAGAATACGAGAGAGAAAATATGAGAGAGAGAGGATACAAGAAAGACAACACGAAAGATATAGAGAGAGGACATGAGCGAGAGAGAGAAAACAAGCGAGAGAGAAAGAGAGAGAAAACACGAGGGAGAACACGAGAGAGAGAGAGAACACGAGAGAAAGAGAACGAGAGCACGAGAGAGAGAGAAAAGACACGAGAGAGAAAGAGAGAACACACAAGAGAGAGAAAACACACGAGAGAGAGAGAGATCACGAGACGGGGAGAGAGAACACGAGAGAGAGAGAGAAAACACGAGAGAGAGCGAGAGAGAAAACAAGAGAGAGAGAGAACACGAGGGAGAGAGAAAGAGAGAGAAAATACGAGAGGGTAAAACATGAGAGAGAGAGAGAGAGAGATAGAACACGAGGGAGAGACTGAGAGAACACGAGAGAGATAGAACACGAGGGAGAGACTGAGAGAATACGAGAGAGAACACGAGAGGGAGAGAGAGTGAGAACACGAAAGAGAGAGAACGAGAGGGTGACAACACAAGAGAGAGAGAGAGCGACATCATGAGAGAGAGAGTGACAACACGAGAGAGAGAGAGAAAACACGAGAGAGAGCGAGAGAGAAAACAAGAGAGAGAGAGAACACGAGGGAGAGAGAGAGAGAAAGAGAGAGAAAGTACGAGAGAGAGGGAAAAACATGAGAGAGAGAGAGGGAGAGAGAGAGAGATAGAACACGAGGGAGAGACTGAGAGAACACGAGAGAGAGAGAGAGAGAGAGAGAATGCGAGAGGGAGAGAGTGAGAACACGAGAGAGAGAAAGCGAGAGGGAGACAACACAAGAGAGAGAGAGAGCGACATCACGAGAGAGAGAGTGACAACACGACAGAGAACACACGAGAGAGAGAAAGAGAGAGAGAGAGAACACGAGAGGGAGAGAGTGAGAACACGAGAGGGAGAGAGTGAGAACACGAGAGAGAGAAAGCGAGAGGGTGACAACACAAGAGAGAGGAGAGCGACATCACGAGAGAGAGAGTGACAACACGAGAGAGAGAGAGAGAACACGAGAGAGGGAATGAGAACACAAGAGTCACAGAGAGAGAGAGAGAGAGAACACGAGCGAGAGAGAGAGAGAACACGAGCGAGAGAGGGAGAGAGAACTCGAGAGGGAGAGAGAACTCGAGAGAGAGAGAAAGAACACGAGCGAGAGAGGGAGAGAGAACTCGAGAGAGAGAAAGCGAGAGGGTGACAACACAAGAGAGAGAGAGAGCGACATCACGAGAGAGAGAGTGGCAACACGAGAGAGAGAGAGAGAGAACACGAGAGAGGGAATGAGAACACAAGAGTCACAGAGAGAGAGAGAGAGAACACGAGCGAGAGAGGGAGAGAGAACTCGAGAGGGAGAGAGAACTCGAGAGAGAGAGAAAGAACACGAGCGAGAGAGGGAGAGAGAACTCGAGAGAGAGAGAACACGAGGGAGAGAACACGAGGGAGAGAACACGAGGGAGAGAACACGAGAGAGAGAACACGAGGGAGAGAACACGAGGGAGAGAACACGAGGGAGAGAGAGAGTGACAACACGACGGAGAGAGAGAAAGAGAACACGAAAGAGAGTGAGAGAGAGAGAGAGAACACGAGCGAGAGAGAGAGAACATGAGCGAGAGAGAAAAAGAGAGTGAAAACACGAGAGAGAGAGAAAACACGAGAGAGAGACAGAGAGATAGAGAAAACACGAGAGAAAGAGAGAGAACATGAGAGATAGAGAAAACACGAGGCAGAGAGAGAGAGAGAGAGAGAGTGAACACACGAGGGAGGGAGAGAACACGAGAGATAGAGAAAAAGAACACAAGAGAGAGAGAAATCCCGAGAGAGAGAGAACACACGAGAGAGAGAGAGAGAGAGAGAGAGAGAGAGAGAACAGGAGAGAGAGAGCGAGAGGGTGACAACAGTAGAGAGAGAGAGAGCGACATCACGAGAGAGAGAGTGACAACGAGAGAGAGAGAGAGAGAGAGAAAACACGAGCGAGAGAGAGAGTGACAACACGAGAGAGAGAGAGAGAAAACACGAGCGAGAGAGGGAGAGAGAACTCGAGAGAGAGAGAGAGAGATAGAGAAAACACGAGCGAGGGGGAGAAAGAGAACATGAGCGAGGGGGGGGAGAGAGACAGAGAGAGAGAGAACGAGCGAGAGAGAGAAAACACGAGAGGGAGAGATAGAGAGAGAGAACACGAGGGAGAGAGAGAGAACGAGAACCCACGAGAGAGAGAGTGAACACGAGAGAGAAAACACGAGAGAAAGGGAGAGAACACACGAGGGAGGGAGAGAGAAAACACGAGAGAGAGAGAAAACACGAGGGAGGGAGAGAGAGAACACAAGGGAGAGAGAAGGAATACGAGAGAGAGAGAAAACACAAGAGAGAGAGAGAGAGAGAAAACCAGAGAGAGAGAGAAAACACGAGAGAGAAAGAGAACACGAGGGAGAAAGAGAGAGAACACGAGACAGAGAGAACATAAGGGAGAGAGAGAGAGAGAGAGAGAGAGAGAGAGAAAACGAGCGAGGGGGAGAGAGAGAGAGAGAGAGAGAGAGAGAGAGAAAACACGAGCGAGGGGGAGAGAGAGAACATGAGCGAGGGGGGGAGAGAGACAGAGAGAGAGAGAACGAGCGAGAGAGAGAAAACACGAGAGGGAGAGAGAACACGAGGGAGAGAGAGAGAACGAGAACCCACGAGAGAGAGAGTGAACACGAGAGAGAAAACACGAGAGAAAGAGAGAGAACACACGAGGGAGGGACAGAGAAAACACGAGAGAGAGAGAGAGAGAAAACACGAGGGAGGGAGAGAGATAACACAAGGGAGAGAGAAAGAATACGAGAGAGAGAGAAAACACGAGAGAGAGAGAGAGAAAACACGAGAGAGAGAGAAAACACGAGAGAGAAAGAGAACACGAGGGAGAAAGAGAGAGAACACGAGACAGAGAGAACATAAGGGAGAGAGAGAGAGAGAGAGAGAGAGAAAACGAACACGAGGGGGAGAGAGAGGGAGAACACGTGGGGGGGAGAGAGAGAGAGAGAGAGAGAGAGAGTGAGAGAGAGAGAGAGGGAGAGAGAAAACACGAGAGAGATAGAGAAAACAAAAGCGAGAGAGAGATCACAAGAGAGAGATCACGAGAGAGAGAGAGGATACAAGAAAGACAACACGAAAGAGAGAGAGAGGACACGAGCGAGAGAGAGAGAATACGAGAGAGAGAGAGAGAGAGAACACACGAGGGAGGGAGAGAGTACATGAGTGAGAGATAGAGAGAACAGGAGAGATAGAGAGAACACGAGAAAGAGAAAAAACCCGAGAGGGGGAGAGAGAGAGAGAGAGAGAGAGAGAGAGAGAGAGAAAACACGAGCGAGGGTGAGAGAGAGAACATGAGCGAGGGGGGGAGAGAGACAGAGAGAGAGAGAACGAGCGAGAGAGAGAAAACACGAGAGGGAGAGAGAACAAGAGGGAGAGAGAGAGAACGAGAACCCACGAGAGAGAGAGTGAACACGAGAGAGAAAACACGAGAGAAAGAGAGAGAACACACGAGGGAGGGAGAGAGAAAACACGAGAGAGAGAGAGAAAACACGAGGGAGGGAGAGAGATAACACAAGGGAGAGAGAAAGAATACGAGAGAGAGAGAAAACACGAGAGAGAGAGAGAGAAAACACGAGAGAGAGAGAAAACACGAGAGAGAAAGAGAACACGAGGGAGAAAGAGAACACGAGGGAGAAAGAGAGAGAACACGAGACAGAGAGAACATAAGGGGGAGAGAGAGAGAGAGAGAGAGAAAACGAACACGAGGGGGAGAGAGAGGGAGAACACGTGGGGGGGAGAGAGAGAGAGAGAGAGAGAGAGAGTGAGAGAGAGAGAGAGGGAGAGAGAAAACACGAGAGAGATAGAGAAAACAAAAGCGAGAGAGAGATCACAAGAGAGAGATCACGAGAGAGAGAGAGGATACAAGAAAGACAACACGAAAGAGAGAGAGAGGACACGAGCGAGAGAGAGAGAATACGAGAGAGAGAGAGAGAGAGAACACACGAGGGAGGGAGAGAGTACATGAGTGAGAGATAGAGAGAACAGGAGAGATAGAGAGAACACGAGAGAGAGAAAAAACCCGAAAGGGGGAGAGAGAGAGAGAGAGAGAGAGAGAGAGGGAGAGAGAGAAAACACGAGAGAGAGAGAGAGAGAGAGACAGAGAGAGAAAACACGAGGTAGAGAGAACATGAGAGAGAGAGAGCACGAAGAGAGAGAACACATGAGGGAGGGAGAGAGAGAACACAAGAGATGGAGAGAACACGAGCGAAAGAGAGTGAGAGAGAGAGAATGAACACAAGGGAGAAAGAGAGAGAGAGAACACACGGGAGGGAGAGAGAGAGAACGAACACGAGGGAGAAAGAGAGAGAGAGAACACAAGGGAGAGAGAGAGAGAGAGAGAGAGAGAGAGAGAGAGTGAACGAACACAAGGGAGAAAGAGAGAGAGAGAACACACGGGAGAGAGAGAGAGGGAGAGAACGAACACGAGGGAGAAAGAGAGAGAGAGAACACGAGGGAGAGAGAACACGAGCGAGAGAGAACATGAGCGAGAGAGAGAAAGAGAGTGAAAACACGAGAGAGAGAGAAAACACGAGAGAGAGACAGAGAAAACACGAGAGAAAGAGAGAGAGAGAACATGAGAGAGAGAAAGAAAACACGAGGCAGTGAGAGAGAGAGAACACACGAGGGAGGGAGAGAACACGAGAGATAGAGAAAAAGAACACAAGAGAGAGAGAAAACCCGAGAGAGAGAGAAAACACGAGAGAAAGAGTGAGAGAGAGAGAGAGAGAACACAAGAGAGAAAACACGAGCGAGAGAAAGAGAGAACAGACGAGAGAGAGAAAGAGAGGGAGAGAAAACACGAGAGGGAGAGAGTGAGAACACGAGAGAGCGAGCGAGAGGGTGACAACACTACAGAGAGAGCGACATCACGAGAGAGAGAGAGTGACAACACGAGAGAGACAGAAAACACGAGAGAGGGAATGAGAACACAAGAGTCAGAGAGAGAGAGAGAGAGAACACGAGCAAGAGAGGGAGAGAGAACGAGAGAGAGAGAGAACACGAGGGAGAGAACACGAGGGAGAGAACACGAGGGAGAGAGAGAGTGACAACACGATGGAGAGAGAGAAAACGAACACGAAAGAGAGTGAGAGAGAGAGAGAACACGAGCGAGAGAGAGTGAACATGAGCGAGAGAGATAAAGAGAGTGAAAACACGAGAGAGAGAAAACACGAGAGAAAGAGAGAGAGAGAGAACATGAGAGAGAGAGCGTGAGGGTGACAACACTAGAGAGAGAGTGACATCACGAGAGAGAGAGAGAGACAACACGAGAGAGAGAGAGAGAACACGAGAGAGGGAATGAGAACACAAGAGTCAGAGAGAGAGAGAGAGAACACGAGAGAGAGAGGGAGAGAGAACTCGAGAGAGAGAGAGAGAGAGAACACGAGAGAGAGAACACGAGACAGAGAGAACACAAGGGAGAGAGAGAGAGAACGAACACGAGGGAGAGAGAAAACACGAGGGAGAGAGAGGGAGAGAGAGAGAGGGAGAGAGAATGAACACGAGGGGGAGAGAGAGGGAGAACACGTGGGAGAGAGAGAGATTGAGAGAAAACACGAGAGAGATAGAGAAAACAAGAGCAAGAGAGAGATCACAAGAGAGACAGAGAGGATACAAGAAAGACAACACGAAAGAGAGAGAGAGGACACGAGCGAGAGAGAAAGAGAGAGAAAACATAAGAGAGAACACGAGTGAGAGAGAGAGAGAACACGAGAGAGAGAGAACGAGAGCACGAGAGAGAGAGAATGAGAACACGAGAGAGAGAGAGAAAACACGAGAGAGAGCGAGAGAGAAAACAAGAGAGAGAGAACACGAGAGAGAGAGAGAAAACACGAGAGAGAGCGAGAGAGAAAACAAGAGAGAGAGAACACGAGGGAGAGAGAGAGAGAAAAAGAGAGAGAAAACACGAGAGAGAGAAAAAACATGAGAGAGAGAGAAGACGCGAGAGAGAGAGAGAGAGAGAGAGATAGAACACGAGGGAGAGACTGAGAGAACACAAGAGAAAACACGAGAGAGAGAGAGAATGCGAGAGGGAGAGAGAAAGAAAACACACGAGCGAGAGAAAGAGAGAACACACGAGAGAGAGAAAGACAGAGAGAGAACACGAGAGGGAGAGAGTGAGAACACGAGAGAGAGAGAGCGACATCACGAGAGAGAGAGAGTGACAACACGAGAGAGAGAGAGAGAGAGAGAGAGAGAGAACACGAGCGAGAGAGGGAGAGAGAACTCGAGAGGGAGAGAGAACTCGAGAGAGAGAGAGAGAGAGAAAGAACACGAGCGAGAGAGGGAGAGAGAACTCGAGAGGGAGAGAGAACACGAGAGAGAGAACACGAGGGAGAGAGAGAGAACGAGAACACACGAGAGAGAGAGTGAACACGTGAGAGAAAACACGAGAGAAAGAGAGAGAACACACGAGGGAGGGAGAGAGAGAACACAAGGGAGAGAGAAAGAATACGAGAGAGAAAATATGAGAGAGAGAGGATACAAGAAAGACAACACGAAAGATAGAGAGAGAGGACATGAGCGAGAGAGAGAAAACAAGCGAGAGAGAAAGAGAGAGAAAACACGAGGGAGAACACGAGAGAGAGAGAGAACACGAGAGAAAGAGAACGAGAGCACGAGAGAGAGAGAATGAGAACACGAGAGAGAGAGAAAAGACACGAGAGAGAAAGAGAGAACACACAAGAGAGAGAAAACACACGAGAGAGAGAGATCACGAGACGGGGAGAGAGAACACGAGAGAGAGAGAGAGAAAACACGAGAGAGAGCGAGAGAGAAAACAAGAGAGAGAGAGAACACGAGGGAGAGAGAGAGAGAGAAAGAGAGAGAAAATACGAGAGAGAGGGAAAAACATGAGAGAGAGAGAGAAGACACGAGAGAGAGAGAGAGAGAGAGAGAGATAGAACACGAGGGAGAGACTGAGAGAACACGAGAGAGAACACGAGAGAGAGAGAGAGAGAGAGAGAGATAGAACACGAGGGAGAGACTGAGAGAACACGAGAGGGAGAGAGAGTGAGAACACGAAAGAGAGAGAAAGCGAGGGTGACAACACAAGAGAGAGAGAGAGCGACATCACGAGAGAGAGAGTGACAACACGAGAGAGAGAGAGAGAGAACACACGAGAGAGAGAAAGAGAGAGAGAGAGAACACGAGAGGGAGAGAGTGAGAACACGAAAGAGAGAAAGCGAGAGGGTGACAACACAAGAGAGAGAGAGAGCGAGCGACATCACGAGAGAGAGAGTGACAACATGAGAGATAGAGAGAGAGAACACGAGAGAGGGAATGAGAACACAAGAGTCACAGAGAGAGAGAGAGAGAACACGAGCGAGAGAGGGAGAGAGAACTCGAGAGGGAGAGAGAACTCGAGAGAGAGAGAAAGAACACGAGCGAGAGAGGGAGAGAGAACTCGAGAGAGAGAGAGAACACGAGGGAGAGAACACGAGGGAGAGAACACGAGAGAGAGAACACGAGGGAGAGAACACGAGGGAGAGAACACGAGGGAGAGAACACGAGGGAGAGAGAGAGTGACAACACGACGGAGAGAGAGAAAGAGAACACGAGCGAGAGAGAGAGAGAGTGAGAGAGAGAGAAAAAGAGAGTGAAAACACGAGAGAGAGAGAAAACACGAGAGAGAGAGACAGAGAGAGAGAGAAAACACGAGAGAAAGAGAGAGAGAGAGAGAACATGAGAGATAGAGAAAACACGAGGCAGAGAGAGAGAGAGAGAGAGAGTGAACACACGAGGGAGGGAGAGAACACGAGAGATAGAGAAAAAGAACACAGGAGAGAGAGAAATCCCGAGAGAGAGAGAGAACACACGAGAGAGAGAAAGAGAGAGAGAGAACAGGAGAGAGAGAGCGAGAGGGTGACAACACTAGAGAGAGAGAGAGCGACATCACGAGAGAGAGAGTGACAACACGAGAGAGAGAGAGAGAGAGAGAGAGAAAACACGAGCGAGAGAGGGAGAGAGAACTAGAGATAGAGAGAGAGAAAGAAAACACGAGTGAGGAGGAGAGAGAGAACATGAGCGAGGGGGGGAGAGAGACAGAGAGAGAGAGAACGAGCGAGAGAGAGAAAACACGAGAGGGAGAGAGAACACGAGGGAGAGAGAGAGAACGAGAACCCACGAGAGAGAGAGTGAACACGAGAGAGAAAACACGAGAGAAAGAGAGAGAACACACGAGGGAGGGAGAGAGAAAACACGAGAGAGAGAGAGAGAGAGAAAACACGAGGGAGGGAGAGAGAGAACACAAGGGAGAGAGAAAGAATACGAGAGAGAGAGAAAACACGAGAGAGAGAGAGAAAACACGAGAGAGAGAGAAAACACGAGAGAGAAAGAGAACACGAGGGAGAAAGAGAGAGAACACGAGACAGAGAGAACATAAGGGGGAGAGAGAGAGAGAGAGAGAGAGAGAAAACGAACGAGAGGGGGAGAGAGAGGGAGAACAAGTGGGAGAGAGAGAGAGAGAGTGAGAGAGAGAGAGAGGGAGAGAGAAAACATGAGAGAGATAGAGAAAACAAAAGCGAGAGAGAGATCACAAGAGAGAGATCACGAGAGAGAGAGAGGATACAAGAAAGACAACACGAAAGAGAGAGAGAGGACACGAGCGAGAGAGAGAGAATACGAGAGAGAGAGAGAGAGAGAGAGAGAGAACACACGAGGGAGGGAGAGAGTACATGAGTGAGAGATAGAGAGAACAGGAGAGATAGAGAGAACACGAGAGAGAGAAAAAACCCGAGAGGGGGAGAGAGAGAGAGAGAGAGAGAGAAAACGAACACGAGGGAGAGAGAGAGGGAGAACACGTGGGAGAGAGAGAGAGAGAGAGAGAAAACACGAGAGAGATAGAGAAAACAAAAGCGAGAGAGAGATCACGAGAGAGAGATCACGAGAGAGAGAGAGGATACAAGAAAGACAACACGAAAGAGAGAGAGAGGACACGAGCGAGAGAGAGAATACGAGAGAGAGAGAGAGAGAGAACACACGAGGGAGGGAGAGAGTACATGAGTGAGAGATAGAGAGAACAGGAGAGATAGAGAGAACACGAGAGAGAGAAAAAACCCGAGAGGGGGAGAGAGAGAGAGAGAGAGAGAGAGGGAGAGAGAGAAAACACGAGAGAGAGAGAGAGAGAGAGAGAGAGAGAGAGAAAACACGAGGTAGAGAGAACATGAGAGAGAGAGAGCACGAAGAGAGAGAACACATGAGGGAGGGAGAGAGACAACACAAGAGATGGAGAGAACACGAGCGAAAGAGAGTGAGAGAGAGAGAACGAACACAAGGGAGAAAGAGAGAGAGAGAACACGAGGGAGATAGAGTGAGAGAGAGAACACAAGGGAGAGAGAGAGAGAGAGAGAGTGAACGAACACAAGGGAGAAAGAGAGAGAGAGAACACACGGGAGAGAGAGAGAGAGAGAACGAACACGAGGGAGAAAGAGAGAGAGAGAACACGAGGGAGAGAGAGTGAGAGAGAGAACACGAGGGAGAGAGAACACGAGCGAGAGAGAGAGAACATGAGCGAGAGAGAGAAAGAGAGTGAAAACACGAGAGAGAGAGAAAACACGAGAGAGAGAGACAGAGAAAACACGAGAGAAAGAGAGAGAGAGAACATGAGAGAGAGAAAGAAAACACGAGGCAGTGAGAGAGAGAGAGAACACACGAGGGAGGGAGAGAACACGAGAGATAGAGAAAAAGAACACAAGAGAGAGAGAAAACCCGAGAGAGAGAGAGAAAACACGAGAGAAAGAGAGAGAGAGAGAGAGAGAGAGAAAACACAAGAGAGAAAACACGAGCGAGAGAAAGAGAGAACAGACGAGAGAGAAAGAGAGGGAGAGAGAACACGAGAGGGAGAGAGTGAGAACATGAGAGAGCGAGCGAGAGGGTGACAACACTACAGAGAGAGAGAGCGACATCACGAGAGAGAGAGAGTGACAACACGAGAGAGAGAGAAAACACGAGAGAGGGAATGAGAACACAAGAGTCAGAGAGAGAGAGAGAGAACACGAGCAAGAGAGGGAGAGAGAACGAGAGAGAGAGAGAACACGAGGGAGAGAACACGAGGGAGAGAGAGAGTGACAACACGATGGAGAGAGAGCAAGAGAACACGAAAGAGAGTGAGAGAGAGAGAGAGAACACGAGCGAGAGAGAGTGAACATGAGCGAGAGAGATAAAGAGAGTGAAAACACGAGAGAGTGACAACACGAGAGAGAGAGAGAGAACATGAGAGAGGGAATGAGAACACAAGAGTCAGAGAGAGAGAGAGAGAGAACACGAGCGAGAGAGGGAGAGAGAACTCGAGAGAGAGGGAGAGAGAGAGAAAACACGAACAAGAGAGGGTGAGAGAACACAAGCGAGAGTGAGAGAGAAAGAAAACACGAGCGAGGGAGAGAGAGAGAGAGAGAACATGAGCGAGGGGGAGAGAGAGAGAGAGAGAGAGAGAACGAGCGAGAGAGGGAAAACATGAGAGGGAGAGATAGAGAGAGAGAAAACACGAGGTACAGAGAACATGAGAGAGAGAGAGAGAGAGAGAGAGAGAGCACGAAGAGAGAGAACACGTGAGGGAGGGAGAGAGAGAACACAAGAGATGGAGAGAACACGAGCGAAAGAGAGAGAGAGAGAAACACGAGGGAGAAAGAGAGCGAGAGAACACACGGGAGAAAGAGAGAGAGAGAGAGAGAGAACACGAGGGAGAGAGAGTGAGAGAGAGAACACAAGGGGGAGAGAGAGAAAGAGAGAGAGAGAGAGTGAACGAATACGAGGGAGAGAGAGAGAGAACGAACACAAGGGAGAGAAAGAAAGAGAGAGAGAGAGAGAGAGAACACGAGGGAGAGAAGGAGAGAGAACACGAGGTGGAGAGAGAGAACATGAGAGAGAGAACACTATAGAGAGAGAACACGAGGGAGGGAGGGAGAGAGCTAGAGAGAGAGAGAGAGAGAGAGAGAGAGAAGACCAGCGAGAGAGAGAACATGGGGGAGGGGAGGGAGAGAGAGAGAGAGAGAGAGAGAATGAACGAATTTAGGGATGGAGCGATAGAACATGAGAAAGAGAGAGAGAGAGCGGGAGAGAGAAAGAGCGACAGAATACGAGAAAGAATGAACAGAAGAGAGGGAGAGAACAAGGGAGAGAGAGAGAGAAAACACAAGGGACAGTGGGAGAGAAAGTGAGAGAAGACGAGCGAGAGAGAGAACACGGGGGAGGGGAGAGAGAGAGAGAGAGAGAGAGAATGAACGAATTTAGGGATGGAGTGATAGAACATGAGAAAGAGAGAGAGAGAGATAGAGAGAGAGAACACGAGGGAGAGAGAACACGAGCGAGAGAGAGAGAACATGAGCGAGAGAGAGAAAGAGAGTGAAAACACGAGTGAGAGAGAAAACACGAGAGAGAGTGACAGAGAGATAGAGAAAACACGAGAGAAAGAGAGAGAGAGAGAACACGAGAGAGAGTACATGAGGGAGAGAACACGAGGGAGAGAGAGAGTGACAACACGACGGAGAGAGAGAAAGAGAACACGAAAGAGAGTGAGAGAGAACATGAGCGAGAGAGAGAGAGAGGACATGAGCGAGAGAGATAAAGAGAGTGAAAACATGAGAGAGAGAAAACACGAGAGAGAGAGACAGAGAGATGGAGAAAACATGAGAGAAAGAGAGAGAGAGAGAGAACATGAGAGAGAGAGAAAGAGGGAGAGAGTGAGAACACGAGAGAGCGAGAGGGTGACAACACTAGAGAGAGAGAGCGACATCACGAGAGAGAGAGTGACAACACGAGAGAGAGAGAGAGAACACGAGAGAGGGAATGAGAACACAAGAGTCAGACAGAGAGAGAGAGAGAGAGAGAAAACACGAACGAGAGAGGGTGAGAGAACACGAGCGAGAGAGAGAGAGAAAGAAAACACGAGCGAGGGAGAGAGAGAGAGAACATGAGCGAGGGAGAGAGAGAGAGAGAGAAAACACGAGAGACAGAGAGAGAGAGAGAGATAGAATACGACGGAGAGACTGAGAGAACACGAGAGAGAACACGAGAGAGAGAGAGAGAATGCGAGAGGAAGAGAGAAAGAAAACACACGAGCGAGAGAAAGAGAGAACACACGACAGAGAGAAAGAGAGAGGTAGAGAGAACTTGAGAGAGAGAGAGCACGAAGAGAGAGAACACATGAGGGAGGGAGAGAGAGAACACAAGAGATGGAGAGAACACGAGCGAAAGAGAGTGAGAGAGAGAGAACGAACACAAGGGAGAAAGAGTGAGAGAGAACACACAGGAGAGAGAGAGAGAGAGAGAACGAACACGAGGGAGAATGAGAGAGAGAGAACACAAGGGAAAGAGAGAGAGAGAGAGAGTGAACGAACACAAGGGAGAAAGAGAGAGAGAGAACACACGGGAGAGAGAGAGAGAGAGAGAACGAACACGAGGGAGAAAGAGAGAGAGAGAACCCGAGGGAGATAGAGTGAGAGAGAGAACACGAGGGAGAGAGAACACGAACGAGAGAGAGAAAGAGAGTGAAAACACGAGAGAGAGAGAAAACACGAGAGAGAGACAGAGAAAACACGAGAGAAAGAGAGAGAGAGAGAGAGAACATGAGAGAGAGAAAGAAAACACGAGGCAGTGAGAGAGAGAGAACACACGAGGGAGGGAGAGAACACGAGAGATAGAGAAAAAGAACACAAGAGAGAGAGAAAACCCGAGAGAAAGAGAGAGAGAGAGAGAGGACACAAGAGAGAGAGAAAGAGAGGGAGAGAGAACACGAGAGGGAGAGAGTGAGAACACGAGAGAGCGAGCGAGAGGGTGACAACACTACAGAGAGAGAGCGACATCACGAGAGAGAGAGTGACACCACGAGAGAGAGAGAAAACACGAGAGAGGGAATGAGAACACAAGAGTCAGAGAGAGAGAGAGAGAGAGAGAACACGAGCAAGAGAGGGAGAGAGAACGAGAGAGAGAGAGAACACGAGGGAGAGAACACGAGGGAGAGAACACGAGGGAGAGAGAGAGTGACAACACGATGGAGAGAGAGAAAAAGAACACGAAAGAGAGTGAAAGAGAGAGAGAACACGAGCGAGAGAGAGTGAACATGAGCGAGAGAGATAAAGAGAGTGAAAACACGAGAGAGAGAAAACACGAGAGAAAGAGAGAGAGAGAGAACATGAGAGAGAGGGAAAGAGAGAGAGAGAAAGAGAGAGAGAGAACACGAGAGAGAGAGCGTGAGGGTGACAACACTAGAGAGAGAGTGACATCACGAGAGAGAGAGTGACAACACGAGAGAGAGAGAGAGAGAACACGAGAGAGGGAATGAGAACACAAGAGTCAGAGAGAGAGAGAGAGAGAGAACACGAGCGAGAGAGGGAGAGAGAACTCGAGAGAGAGAGAGAGAGAACACGAGAGAGAGAACACGAGACAGAGAGAACACAAGGGAGAGAGAGAGAGAACGAACACGAGGGAGAGAGAAAACACGAGGGAGAGAGAGGGAGAGAGAGAGAGGGAGAGAGAATGAACACGAGGGGGAGAGAGAGGGAGAACACGTGGGAGAGAGAGAGAGAGTGAGAGAAAACACGAGAGAGATAGAGAAAACAAGAGCAATAGAGAGATCACAAGAGAGACAGAGAGGATACAAGAAAGACAACACGAAAGAGAGAGAGAGGATACGAGCGAGAGAGAAAGAGAGAGAAAACACAAGAGAGAACACGAGTGAGAGAGAGAGAGAACACGAGAGAGAGAGAATGAGGGTGACAACACTAGAGAGAGAGTGACATCACGAGAGAGAGAGTGACAACACGAGAGAGAGAGAGAGAACACGAGAGAGGGAATGAGAACACAAGAGTCAGAGAGAGAGAGAGAGAGAGAGAACACGAGCGAGAGAGGGAGAGAGAACTCGAGAGAGAGAGAGAGAGAACACGAGAGAGAGAACACGAGACAGAGAGAACACAAGGGAGAGAGAGAGAGAACGAACACGAGGGAGAGAGAAAACACGAGGGAGAGAGAGGGAGAGAGAGAGAGAGAGAGAATGAACACGAGGGGGAGAGAGAGGGAGAACACGTGGGAGAGAGAGAGAGAGTGAGAGAAAACACGAGAGAGATAGAGAAAACAAGAGCAATAGAGAGATCACAAGAGAGACAGAGAGGATACAAGAAAGACAACACGAAAGAGAGAGAGAGGACACGAGCGAGAGAGAAAGAGAGAGAAAACACAAGAGAGAACACGAGTGAGAGAGAGAGAGAACACGAGAGAGAGAGAACGAGAGCACGAGAGAGAGAGAATGAGAACACGAGAGAGAGAGAACACGAGAGAGAGAGAGAGAGAATGAGAGAGAGATCATGAGATGGCGAGAGAGAACACGAGAGAGAGAACACGAGAGAGAGAGAGAAAACACGAGAGAGAGCGAGAGAGAAAACAAGAGAGAGAGAACACGAGAGAGAGAGAGAAAACACGAGAGAGAGCGAGAGAGAAAACAAGACAGAAAGAACACGAGGGAGAGAGAGAGAGAAAAAGAGAGAGAAAACACGAGAGAGAGAGAAAAAACATGAGAGAGAGAGAGAAGACGCGAGAGAGAGAGAGAACACGAGAGAGAGATAGAACACGAGGGAGAGACTGAGAGAACACAAGAGAAAACACGAGAGAGAGAGAGAGAGAATGCGAGAGGGAGAGAGAACGAAAACACACGAGCGAGAGAAAGAGAGAACACACGAGAGAGAGAAAGACAGAGAGAGAACACGAGAGGGAGAGAGCGACATCACGAGAGAGAGAGAGTGACAACACGAGAGAGAGAGAGAGAACTCGAGAGAGGGAATGAGAACACAAGAGTCAGAGAGAGAGAGAGAGAGAGAGAGAGAGAGAGAACACGAGCGAGAGAGGGAGAGAGAACTCGAGAGGGAGAGAGAACTCGAGAGAGAGAGAGAGAGAGAGCGAGAGAGAAAGAACACGAGCGAGAGAGGGAGAGAGAACTCGAGCGAGAGAGAGAACACGAGAGAGAGAACACGAGGGAGAGAGAGAGAACGAGAACACACGAGAGAGAGAGTGAACACGAGAGAGAAAACATGAGAGAAAGAGAGAGAACACACGAGGGAGGGAGAGAGAGAACACAAGGGAGAGAGAAAGAATACGAGAGAGAAAATATGAGAGAGAGAGGATACAAGAAAGACAACACGAAAGATATAGAGAGAGGACATGAGCGAGAGAGAGAAAACACGAGGGAGAACACGAGAGAGAGAGAGAACACGAGAGAAAGAGAACGAGAGCACGAGAGAGAGAGAAAAGACACGAGAGAGAAAGAGAGAACACACAAGAGAGAGAGAACACACAAGAGAGAGAAAACACACGAGAGAGAGAGAGATCACGAGACGGGGAGAGAGAACACGAGAGCGAGAGAGAAAACAAGAGAGAGAGAGAACACGAGGGAGACAGAGAGAGAGAAAGAGAGAGAAAATACGAGAGAGAGGGAAAAACATGAGAGAGAGAGAGAAGACACGAGAGAGAGAGAGAGAGATAGAACACGAGGGAGAGACTGAGAGAACACGAGAGAGAGAGAGAGAGAGAGAGAGATAGAACACGAGGGAGAGACTGAGAGAACACGAGAGAGAACACGAGAGGGAGAGAGAGTGACAACACGAAAGAGAGAGAAAGCGAGGGTGACAACACAAGAGAGAGAGAGAGCGACATCACGAGAGAGAGAGTGACAACACGAGAGAGAGAGAGAGAGAGAGAGAACACATGAGAGAGAGAAAGAGAGAGAGAGAGAACACGAGAGGGAGAGAGTGAGAACACGAGACAGAGAAAGCGAGAGGGTGACAACACAAGAGAGAGAGAGAGCGAGCGACATCACGAAAGAGAGAGTGACAACACGAGAGAGAGAGAGAGAGAGAACACGAGAGAGGGAATGAGAACACAAGAGTCACAGAGAGAGAGAGAGAGAGAGAACACGAGCGAGAGAGGGAGAGAGAACTCGAGAGGGAGAGAGAACTCGAGAGAGAGAGAAAGAACACGAGCGAGAGAGGGAGAGAGAACTCGAGAGAGAGAGAGAACACGAGGGAGAGAACACGAGGGAGAGAACACGAGAGAGAGAACACGAGGGAGAGAACACGAGGGAGAGAACACGAGGGAGAGAACACGAGGGAGAGAGAGAGTGACAACACGACGGACAGAGAGAAAGAGAACACGAGAGAGAGAGAGTAAGAGAGAGAGAGAGAGAGAACACGAGCGAGAGAGAGAGAACATGAGCGAGAGAGAAAAAGAGAGTGAAAACACGAGACAGAGAGAAAACACGAGAGAGAGAGACAGAGAGAGAGAGAAAACACGAGAGAAAGAGAGAGAGAGAGAACATGAGAGATAGAGAAAACACGAGGCAGAGAGAGAGAGAGAGAGTGAACACACGAGGGAGGGAGAGAACACGAGAGATAGAGAAAAAGAACACAAGAGAGAGAGAAATCCCGAGAGAGAGAGAGAACACACGAGAGAGAGAAAGAGAGAGAGAGAGAGCGAGAGGGTGACAACACTAGAGAGAGAGAGACAGAGCGACATCACGAGAGAGAGAGTGACAACACGAGAGAGAGAGAGAGAGAGAGAGAGAGAACACGAGCGAGAGAGGGAGAGAGAACTAGAGAGAGAGAGAGAGAGAGAAAGAAAACACGAGCGAGGGGGAGAGAGAGAACATGAGCGAGGGGGGGAGAGAGACAGAGAGAGAGAGAACGAGCGAGAGAGAGAAAACATGAGAGGGAGCGATAGAGAGAGAGAGAACACGAGAGAGAGAGAGAACATGAGCGAGAGAGAGAAAGAGAGTGAAAACACGAGAGAGAGTGAACACACGAGGGAGGGAGAGAACACGAGAGATAGAGAAAAAGAACACAAGAGAGAGAGAAAACCCGAGAGAGAGAGAGAGAGAGAGAGAGAGAGAAAACATAAGAGAGAAAACACGAGCAAGAAAAAGAGAGAACACACGAGAGAGAGAACACGAGAGGGAGAGAGTGAGAACACGAGAGAGAGAGCAAGAGGGTGACAACACAAGAGAGAGAGAGAGCGATGTCACGAGAGAGAGAGAGAGAGAGAACACGAGAGAGGGAATGAGAACACAAGAGTCAGAGAGAGAGAGAGAGAGAGAGAGAGAGAGAGAGAGAGAGAACACGAGCGAGAGAGGGAGAGAGAACTCGAGAGAGAGAGAGAAAGATAACACGAGCGAGGGAGAGAGAACATGAGCGAGGGAGTGAGAGAAAACACGAGAGGGAGAGATAGAGGGAGAGAGAAAGAATACGAGAGAGAGAGAAAACACGAGAGAGAGAGAATGCGAGAGGAAGAGAGAAAGAAAACACACGAGCGAGAGAAAGAGAGAACACACGACAGAGAGAAAGAGAGAGAGAGAGAACACGAGAGGGAGAGAGTGAGAACATGAGAGAGAGAGAGAGAGAGCGAGAGGGTGACAACACAAGAGAGAGAGAGCGACATCACGAGAGAGAGAGTGACAACACGAGAGGGAGAGAGAGAACACAAGAGTGGGAATGAGAACACAAGAGTCAGAGAGAGAGAGAGAGAGAGAGAGAACACGAGCGAGAGAGGGAGAGAGAACACCAGAGAGACAGAACACGAGAGAGAGAACACGAGGGAGAGAGAGAGTGACAACACGATGGAGAGAGAGAAAGAGAACACGAGAGAGAGTGAGAGAGAGAGAACATGAGCGAGAGAGAGAAAGAGAGTGAAAACACGAGAGAGAGAGAAAACACGAGAGAGAGAGAGTGAACACACGAGGGAGGGAGAGAAAACGAGAGATAGAGAAAAAGAACACAAGAGAGACAGAAAACACGAGAGAGAGAGAGAGAGAGAGGGAGAGAGAAAACACAAGAGAGAAAACACAAGCGGGAGAAAGAGAGAACACACGAGAGAGAGAAAGAGAGAGAGAGAGAACACGAGAGGGAGAGAGTGAGAACACGAGAGAGAGAGCGAGAGGGTGACAACACTAGAGAGAGAGAGCGACATCACGAGAGAGAGAGTGACAACACGAGAGAGAGAGAGAGAGAACACAAGAGAGGGAATGAGAACACAAGAGTCAGAGAGAGAGAGAGAGAACACGAGCGAGAGAGGGAGAGAGAACTCGAGAGAGAGAGAAAGAAAACACGAGCGAGGGAGAGAGAGAGAACATGAGCGAGGGAGAGAGAGAGAGAACCAGCGAGAGAGAGAAAACACGAGAGGGAGAGATAGAGAGAACACGAGAGAGAGAGAGAGAACACGAGAGAGAGAGAAAACACGAGAGAGAAAGAGAACACGAGGGAGAAAGAGAGAGAACACGAGAGAGAGAGAGAGAGAGAAAACACGAGAGAGATAGAGAAAACAAAAGTGAGAGAGAGATCACGAGAGAGAGATCACGAGGGAGAGAGGATACAAGAAAGACAACATGAAAGAGAGTGAGAGAACATGAGCGAGGGGGAGAGAGAGAGAGAACGAGCGAGAGAGAGAAAACACGAGAGGGAGAGATAGAGAGAGAACACGAGAGAGAGAGAGAGAGAACACGAGGGAGAGAGAACGAGAACACACGAGAGAGAGTGAACACGAGAGAGAAAACACGAGAGAAAGAGAGAGAACACACGAGGGAGGGAGAGAGAAAACACGAGAGAGAGAGAGAGAGAAAACACGAGGGAGGGAGAGAGAGAACACAAGGGAGAGAGAAAGAATACGAGAGAGAGAGAAAACACGAGAGAGAGAGAGAGAAAACACGAGAGAGAAAGAGAACACGAGGGAGAAAGAGAGAGAACACGAGACAGAGAGAACATAAGGGAGAGAGAGAGAGAGAGAAAACAAACACGAGGGGGAGAGAGAGGGAGAACACGTGGGGGAGAGAGAGAGAGAGAGAGAGAGAGAGAGAGAGAGAGAGGGAGAGAGAAAACACGAGAGAGATAGAGAAAACAAAAGCGAGAGAGAGAGATCACAAGAGAGAGATCACGAGAGAGAGAGAGAGGATACAAGAAAGACAACACGAAAGAGAGAGAGAGGACACGAGCGAGAGAGAGAGAGAACACACGAGGGAGGGAGAGAGTACATGAGTGAGAGATAGAGAGAACAGGAGAGATAGAGAGAACACGAGAGAGAGAAAAAACCCGAGAGGTGGAGAGAGAGAGAGAGAGAGAGAGAGAGAGAGAGGGAGAGAGAGAAAACACGAGAGAGAGAGAGACAGAGAGAGAAAACACGAGGTAGAGAGAACATGAGAGAGAGAGAGCATGAAGAGAGAGAACACATGAGGGAGGGAGAGAGAGAACACAAGAGATGGAGAGAACACGAGCGAAAGAGAGTGAGAGAGAGAGAACGAACACAAGGGAGAAAGAGAGAGAGAGAACACACGGGAGAGAGAGAGAAAACACGAGAGAGAGAGAAAACACAAGAGAGAAAGAGAACACGAGGGAGAAAGAGAGAGAACACGAGAGAGAGAGAGAGAGAAAACACGAGAGAGATAGAGAAAACAAAAGTGAGAGAGAGATCACGAGAGAGAGATCACGAGGGAGAGAGGATACAAGAAAGACAACATGAAAGAGAGTGAGAGAACATGAGCGAGGGGGAGAGAGAGAGAGAGAGAACGAGCGAGAGAGAGAAAACACGAGAGGGAGAGATAGAGAGAGAACACGAGAGAGAGAGAGAGAGAACACGAGGGAGAGAGAACGAGAACACACGAGAGAGAGTGAACACGAGAGAGAAAACACGAGAGAAAGAGAGAGAACACACGAGGGAGGGAGAGAGAAAACACGAGAGAGAGAGAGAGAGAAAACACGAGGGAGGGAGAGAGAAAGAATACGAGAGAGAGAGAAAACACGAGAGAGAGAGAGAGAAAACACGAGAGAGAAAGAGAACACGAGGGAGAAAGAGAGAGAACACGAGACAGAGAGAACATAAGGGAGAGAGAGAGAGAGAGAGAAAACAAACACGAGGGGGAGAGAGAGGGAGAACACGTGGGGGAGAGAGAGAGAGAGAGAGAGAGAGAGGGAGAGAGAAAACACGAGAGAGATAGAGAAAACAAAAGCGAGAGAGAGATCACAAGAGAGAGATCACGAGAGAGAGAGAGAGGATACAAGAAAGACAACACGAAAGAGAGAGAGAGGACACGAGCGAGAGAGAGAGAGAACACACGAGGGAGGGAGAGAGTACATGAGTGAGAGATAGAGAGAACACGAGAGAGAGAAAAAACCCGAGAGGTGGAGAGAGAGAGAGAGAGAGAGAGAGGGAGAGAGAGAAAACACGAGAGAGAGAGAGACAGAGAGAGAAAACACGAGGTAGAGAGAACATGAGAGAGAGAGAGCATAAAGAGAGAGAACACATGAGGGAGGGAGAGAGAGAACACAAGAGATGGAGAGAACACGAGCGAAAGAGAGTGAGAGAGAGAGAACGAACACAAGGGAGAAAGAGAGAGAGAGAACACACGGGAGAGAGAGAGAGAGAGAACGAACACGAGGGAGAAAGAGAGAGAGAGAACACGAGGGAGATAGAGTGAGAGAGAGAACACAAGGGGGAGAGAGAGAGAGTGAACGAACACAAGGGAGAAAGAGAGAGAGAGAACACACGGGAGAGAGAGAGAAAGAACGAACACGAGGGAGAAAGAGAGAGAGAGAACACGAGGGAGAGAGAGTGAGAGAGAGAACACGAGGGAGAGAGAACAGGAGCGAGAGAGAGAGAACATGAGCGAGAGAGAGAAAGAGAGTGAAAACACGAGAGAGAGAGAAAACACGAGAGAGAGAGACAGAGAAAACACGAGAGAAAGAGAGAGAGAGAACATGAGAGAGAGAAAGAAAACACGAGGCAGTGAGAGAGAGAGAACACACAAGGGAGGGAGAGAACACGAGAGATAGAGAAAAAGAACACAAGAGAGAGAGAAAACCCGAGAGAGAGAGAAAACACAAGAGAAAGAGAGAGAGAGAGAGAGAAAGAGAGAGAGAACACAAGAGAGAAAACACGAGCGAGAGAAAGAGAGAACAGACGAGAGAGAGAAAGAGAGGGAGAGAGAACACGAGAGGGAGAGAGTGAGAACACGAGAGAGCGAGCGAGAGGGTGACAACACTACAGAGAGAGAGAGCGACATCACGAGAGAGAGAGAGTGACAACACGAGAGAGAGAGAAAACACGAGAGAGGGAATGAGAACACAAGAGTCAGAGAGAGAGAGAGAGAGAGAACACGAGGGAGATAGAGTGAGAGAGAGAACACAAGGGGGAGAGAGAGAGAGTGAATGAACACAAGGGAGAAAGAGAGAGAGAGAACACACGGGAGAGAGAGAGAAAGAACGAACACGAGGGAGAAAGAGAGAGAGAGAACACGAGGGAGAGAGAGAGAGAGAGAGAGAGAGAGTGAACGAACACATGGGAGAAAGAGAGAGAGAGAACACACGGGAGAGAGAGAGAGGGAGAGAACGAACACGAGGGAGAGAGAGAGAGAGAGAACACACGGGAGAGAGAGAGAAAGAACGAACACGAGGGAGAAAGAGAGAGAGAGAACACGAGGGAGAGAGAGTGAGAGAGAGAACACGAGGGAGAGAGAACACGAGCGAGAGAGAGAGAACATGAGCGAGAGAGAGAAAGAGAGTGAAAACACGAGAGAGAGAGAAAACACGAGAGAGAGAGACAGAGAAAACACGAGAGAAAGAGAGAGAGAGAACATGAGAGAGAGAAAGAAAACACGAGGCAGTGAGAGAGAGAGAACACACAAGGGAGGGAGAGAACACGAGAGATAGAGAAAAAGAACACAAGAGAGAGAGAAAACCCGAGAGAGAGAGAAAACACAAGAGAAAGAGAGAGAGAGAGAGAGAAAGAGAGAGAGAACACAAGAGAGAAAACACGAGCGAGAGAAAGAGAGAACAGACGAGAGAGAGAAAGAGAGGGAGAGAGAACACGAGAGGGAGAGAGTGAGAACACAAGAGAGCGAGCGAGAGGGTGACAACACTACAGAGAGAGAGAGCGACATCACGAGAGAGAGAGTGACAACACGAGAGAGAGAGAAAACACGAGAGAGGGAATGAGAACACAAGAGTCAGAGAGAGAGAGAGAGAGAGAACACGAGCAAGAGAGGGAGAGAGAACGAGAGAGAGAGAGAACACGAGGGAGAGAACACGAGGGAGAGAGAGAGTGACAACACGATGGAGAGAGAGAAAGAGAACACGAAAGAGAGTGAGAGAGAGAGAGAACACGAGCGAGAGAGAGAGAACATGAGCGAGAGAGAGAAAGAGAGTGAAAACACGAGAGAGAGAGAAAACACGAGAGAGAGAGACAGAGAAAACACGAGAGAAAGAGAGAGAGAGAACATGAGAGAGAGAAAGAAAACACGAGGCAGTGAGAGAGAGAGAACACACAAGGGAGGGAGAGAACACGAGAGATAGAGAAAAAGAACACAAGAGAGAGAGAAAACCCGAGAGAGAGAGAAAACACGAGAGAAAGAGAGAGAGAGAGAGAGAAAGAGAGAGAGAACACAAGAGAGAAAACACGAGCGAGAGAAAGAGAGAACAGACGAGAGAGAGAAAGAGAGGGAGAGAGAACACGAGAGGGAGAGAGTGAGAACACAAGAGAGCGAGCGAGAGGGTGACAACACTACAGAGAGAGAGAGCGACATCACGAGAGAGAGAGTGACAACACGAGAGAGAGAGAAAACACGAGAGAGGGAATGAGAACACAAGAGTCAGAGAGAGAGAGAGAGAGAGAACACGAGCAAGAGAGGGAGAGAGAACGAGAGAGAGAGAGAACACGAGGGAGAGAACACGAGGGAGAGAGAGAGTGACAACACGATGGAGAGAGAGAAAGAGAACACGAAAGAGAGTGAGAGAGAGAGAGAACACGAGCGAGAGAGAGAGAACATGAGCGAGAGAGAGAAAGAGAGTGAAAACACGAGAGAGAGAGAAAACACGAGAGAGAGAGACAGAGAAAACACGAGAGAAAGAGAGAGAGAGAACATGAGAGAGAGAAAGAAAACACGAGGCAGTGAGAGAGAGAGAACACACAAGGGAGGGAGAGAACACGAGAGATAGAGAAAAAGAACACAAGAGAGAGAGAAAACCCGAGAGAGAGAGAAAACACAAGAGAAAGAGAGAGAGAGAGAGAGAAAGAGAGAGAGAACACAAGAGAGAAAACACGAGCGAGAGAAAGAGAGAACAGACGAGAGAGAGAAAGAGAGGGAGAGAGAACACGAGAGGGAGAGAGTGAGAACACGAGAGAGCGAGCGAGAGGGTGACAACACTACAGAGAGAGAGAGCGACATCACGAGAGAGAGAGAGTGACAACACGAGAGAGAGAGAAAACACGAGAGAGGGAATGAGAACACAAGAGTCAGAGAGAGAGAGAGAGAGAGAACACGAGCAAGAGAGGGAGAGAGAACGAGAGAGAGAGAGAACACGAGGGAGAGAACACGAGGGAGAGAGAGAGTGACAACACGATGGAGAGAGAGAAAGAGAACACGAAAGAGAGTGAGAGAGAGAGAGAACACGAGCGAGAGAGAGTGAACATGAGCGAGAGAGATAAAGAGAGTGAAAACACGAGAGAGTGACAACACGAGAGAGAGAGAGAGAACATGAGAGAGGGAATGAGAACACAAGAGTCAGAGAGAGAGAGAGAGAGAGAGAACACGAGCGAGAGAGGGAGAGAGAACTCGAGAGAGAGGGGGAGAGAGAGTGAAAACACGAACAAGAGAGGGTGAGAGAACACAAGCGAGAGTGAGAGAGAAAGAAAACACGAGCGAGGGAGAGAGAGAGAGAGAGAACATGAGCGAGGGGGAGAGAGAGAGAGAACGAGCGAGAGAGAGAAAACACGAGAGGGAGAGATAGAGAGAGAGAAAACACGAGGTACAGAGAACATGAGAGAGAGAGAGAGAGAGAGAGAGAGAGCACGAAGAGAGAGAACACATGAGGGAGGGAGAGAGAGAACACAAGAGATGGAGAGAACACGAGCGAAAGAGAGAGAGAGAGAAACACGAGGGAGAAAGAGAGCGAGAGAACACACGGGAGAAAGAGAGAGAGAGAGAGAGAGAACACGAGGGAGAGAGAGTGAGAGAGAGAACACAAGGGGGAGAGAGAGAGAGAGAGTGAACGAATACGAGGGAGAGAGAGAGAGAGAACGAACACAAGGGAGAGAAAGAAAGAGAGAGAGAGAGAACACGGGGGAGAGAAGGAGAGAGAACACGAGGTGGAGAGAGAGAACATGAGAGAGAGAACACGATAGAGAGAGAACACGAGGGAGGGAGAGAGCTAGAGAGAGAGAGAGAGAGAGAGAGAGAGAGAAGACCAGCGAGAGAGAGAACATGGGGGAGGGGAGGGAGAGAGAGAGAGAGAGAATGAACGAATTTAGGGATGGAGCGATAGAACATGAGAAAGAGAGAGAGAGCGGGAGAGAGAAAGAGCGACAGAATACGAGAGAGAATGAACAGAAGAGAGGGAGAGAACAAGGGAGAGAGAGAGAGAGAGAACACAAGGGACAGTGGAGAGAAAGTGAGAGAAGACGAGCGAGAGAGAGAACACGGGGGAGGGGAGAGAGAGAGAGAGAGAGAATGAACGAATTTAGGGATGGAGTGATAGAACATGAGAAAGAGAGAGAGAGAGATAGAGAGAGAGAACACGAGGGAGAGAGAACACGAGCGAGAGAGAGAGAACATGAGCGAGAGAGAGAAAGAGAGTGAAAACACGAGTGAGAGAGAAAACACGAGAGAGAGTGACAGAGAGATAGAGAAAACACGAGAGAAAGAGAGAGAGAGAGAACACGAAAGAGAGAGAACATGAGGGAGAGAACACGAGGGAGAGAGAGAGTGACAACACGACGGAGAGAGAGAAAGAGAACACGAAAGAGAGTGAGAGAGAACATGAGCGAGAGAGAGAGGACATGAGTGAGAGAGATAAAGAGAGTGAAAACATGAGAGAGAGAGAAAACACGAGAGAGAGAGACAGAGAGATGGAGAAAACATGAGAGAAAGAGAGAGAGAGAGAGAGAGAACATGAGAGAGAGAGAAAGAGGGAGAGAGTGAGAACACGAGAGAGCGAGAGGGTGACAACACTAGAGAGAGAGAGCAACATCACGAGAGAGAGAGTGACAACACGAGAGAGAGAGAGAACACGAGAGAGGGAATGAGAACACAAGAGTCAGACAGAGAGAGAGAGAGAGAGAAAACACGAACGAGAGAGGGTGAGAGAACACGAGCGAGAGAGAGAGAGAAAGAAAACACGAGCGAGGGAGAGAGAGAGAGAACATGAGCGAGGGAGAGAGAGAGAGAGAGAAAACACGAGAGACAGAGAGAGAGAGAGAGATAGAATACGACGGAGAGACTGAGAGAACACGAGAGAGAGAGAGAGAGAGAGAATGCGAGAGAGCGAGCGAGAGGGTGACAACACTACAGAGAGAGAGAGAGCGACATCACGAGAGAGAGAGTGACAACACGAGAGAGAGAGAAAACACGAGAGAGGGAATGAGAACACAAGAGTCAGAGAGAGAGAGAGAGAGAGAGAGAGAGAGAGAGAGAGAGAGAACACGAGCAAGAGAGGGAGAGAGAACGAGAGAGAGAGAGAACACGAGGGAGAGAACACGAGGGAGAGAGAGAGTGACAACACGATGGAGAGAGAGAAAGAGAACACGAAAGAGAGTGAGAGAGAGAGAGAACACGAGCGAGAGAGAGTGAACATGAGCGAGAGAGATAAAGAGAGTGAAAACACGAGAGAGAGAGAAAACACGAGAGAAAGAGAGAGAGAGAGAACATGAGAGAGAGGGAAAGAGAGAGAGAGAACACGAGAGAGAGAGCGTGAGGGTGACAACACTAGAGAGAGAGTGACATCACGAGAGAGAGAGTGACAACAAGAGAGAGAGAGAGAGAACACGAGAGAGGGAATGAGAACACAAGAGTCAGAGAGAGAGAGAGAGAGAGAGAACACGAGCGAGAGAGGGAGAGAGAACTCGAGAGAGAGAGAGAGAGAGAGAACACGAGAGAGAGAACACGAGACAGAGAGAACACAAGGGAGAGAGAGAGAGAACGAACACGAGGGAGAGAGAAAACACGAGGGAGAGAGAGGGAGAGAGAGAGAGGGAGAGAGAATGAACACGAGGCGGAGAGAGAGGGAGAACACGTGGGAGAGAGAGAGAGAGTGAGAGAAAACACGAGAGAGATAGAGAAAACAAGAGCAAGAGAGAGATCACAAGAGAGACAGCATGAGAGACAGAGAGGATACAAGAAAGACAACACGAAAGAGAGAGAGAGGACACGAGCGAGAGAGAAAGAGAGAGAAAACACAAGAGAGAACACGAGTGAGAGAGAGAGAGAACACGAGAGAGAGAGAACGAGAGCACGAGAGAGAGAGAATGAGAACACGAGAGAGAGAGAGAACACGAGAAAGAGAGAGAGAATGAGAGAGAGAGAGAAAAAACACACGAGAGACAGAGAGATCATGAGATGGCGAGAGAGAACACGAGAGAGAGAACACGAGAGAGAGAGAGAAAACACGAGAGAGAGCGAGAGAGAAAACAAGAGAGAGAGAAAACACGAGAGAGAGCGAGAGAGAAAACAAGACAGAAAGAACACGAGGGAGAGAGAGAGAGAAAAAGAGAGAGAAAACACGAGAGAGAGAGAAAAAACATGAGAGAGAGAGAGAAGACGCGAGAGAGAGAGAGAGAGAGAGAATGCGAAAGGGAGAGAGAACGAAAACACACGAGCGAGAGAAAGAGAGAACATACGAGAGAGAGAAAGACAGAGAGAGAACACGAGAGGGAGAGAGCGACATCACGAGAGAGAGAGAGTGACAACACGAGAGAGAGAGAGAGAGAACTCGAGAGAGGGAATGAGAACACAAGAGTCAGAGAGAGAGAGAGAGAGAGAGAACACGAGCGAGAGAGGGAGAGAGAACTCGAGAGGGAGAGAGAACTCGAGAGAGAGAGAGAGAGAGAGAGAGAGAGAGAAAGAACACGAGCGAGAGAGGGAGAGAGAACTCGAGCGAGAGAGAGAACACGAGAGAGAGAACACGAGGGAGAGAGAGAGAACGAGAACACACGAGAGAGAGAGTGAACACGAGAGAGAAAACATGAGAGAAAGAGAGAGAACACACGAGGGAGGGAGAGAGAGAATACAAGGGAGAGAGAAAGAATACGAGAGAGAAAATATGAGAGAGAGAGGATACAAGAAAGACAACACGAAAGATATAGAGAGAGGACATGAGCGAGAGAGAGAAAACAAGCGAGAGAGAAAGAGAGAGAAAACACGAGGGAGAACACGAGAGAGAGAGAGAACACGAGAGAAAGAGAACGAGAGCACGAGAGAGAGAGAATGAGAACACGAGAGAGAGAGAAAAGACACGAGAGAGAAAGAGAGAACACACAAGAGAGAGAAAACACCGAGAGAAAGAGAGATCACGAGACGGGGAGAGAGAACACGAGAGGGAGAGAGAAAACACGAGAGAGAGTGAGAGAGAAAACAAGAGAGAGAGAGAACACGAGGGAGAGAGAGAGAGAGAAAGAGAGAGAAAATACGAGAGAGAGGGAAAAACATGAGAGAGAGAGAGAAGACACGAGAGAGAGAGAGAGAGAGAGATAGAACACGAGGGAGAGACTGAGAGAACACGAGAGAGAACACGAGAGGGAGAGAGAGTGAGAACACGAAAGAGAGAGAAAGCGAGGGTGACAACACAAGAGAGAGAGAGAGCGACATCACGAGAGAGAGAGTGACAACACGAGAGAGAGAGAGAGAGAACACACGAGAGAGAGAAAGAGAGAGAGAACACGAGAGGGAGAGAGTGAGAACACGAGACAGAGAAAGCGAGAGGGTGACAACACAAGAGAGAGAGAGAGAGCGAGCGACATCACGAGAGAGAGAGTGACAACACGAGAGAGAGAGAGAGAGAACACAAGAGAGGGAATGAGAACACAAGAGTCACAGAGAGAGAGAGAGAGAACACGAGCGAGAGAGGGAGAGAGAACTCGAGAGGGAGAGAGAACTCGAGAGAGAGAGAAAGAACACGAGCGAGAGAGGGAGAGAGAACTCGAGAGAGAGAGAGAGAACACGAGGGAGAGAACACGAGGGAGAGAACACGAGAGAGAGAACACGAGGGAGAGAACACGAGTGAGAGAACACGAGTGAGAGAACACGAGGGAGAGAGAGAAAGAGAACACGAAAGAGAGTGAGAGAGAGAGAGAACACGAGCGAGAGAGAGTGAACATGAGCAAGAGAGATAAAGAGAGTGAAAACACGAGAGAGAGAAAACACGAGAGAAAGAGAGAGAGAACATGAGAGAGAGGGAAAGAGAGAGAGAGAACACGAGAGAGAGAGCGTGAGGGTGACAACACTAGAGAGAGAGTGACATCACGAGAGAGAGAGAGACAACACGAGAGAGAGAGAGAAAACATGAGAGAGAGCGAGAGAGAAAACAAGACAGAAAGAACACGAGGGAGAGAGAGAGAGAAAAAGAGAGAGAAAACACGAGAGAGAGAGAAAAAACATGAGAGAGAGAGAAGACGCGAGAGAGAGAGAGAGAGAGAGATAGAACACGAGGGAGAGACTGAGAGAACACGAGAGAGAGAGAGAGAATGCGAGAGGGAGAGAGAAAGAAAACACACGAGCGAGAGAAAGAGAGAACACACGAGAGAGAGAAAGACAGAGAGAGAACACGAGAGGGAGAGAGCGACATCACGAGAGAGAGAGAGTGACAACACGAGAGAGAGAGAGAGAGAGAGAGAGAGAGAACTCGAGAGAGGGAATGAGAACACAAAAGTCAGAGAGAGAGAGAGAGAGAGAGAGAGAACACGAGCGAGAGAGGGAGAGAGAACTCGAGAGGGAGAGAGAACTCGAGAGAGAGAGAGAGAGAGAGAGAGAGAGAGAGAGAAAGAACACGAGCGAGAGAGGGAGAGAGAACTCGAGCGAGAGAGAGAACACGAGAGAGAGAACACGAGGGAGAGAGAGAGAACGAGAACACACGAGAGAGAGAGTGAACACGAGAGAGAAAACATGAGAGAAAGAGAGAGAACACACGAGGGAGGGAGAGAGAGAATACAAGGGAGAGAGAAAGAATACGAGAGAGAAAATACGAGAGAGAGAGGATACAAGAAAGACAACACGAAAGATAGAGAGAGAGGACATGAGCGAGAGAGAGAAAACAAGCGAGAGAGAAAGAGAGAGAAAAACGAGGGAGAACACGAGAGAGAGAGAGAACACGAGAGAAAGAGAACGAGAGCACGAGAGAGAGAGAATGAGAACACGAGAGAGAGAGAAAAGACACGAGAGAGAAAGAGAGAACACACAAGAGAGAGAAAACACACGAGAGAGAGAGAGATCACGAGACGGGGAGAGAGAACATGAGAGAGAGAGAGAAAACACGAGAGAGAGCGAGAGAGAAAACAAGAGAGCGAGAGAACACACGGGAGAAAGAGAGAGAGAGAGAACACGAGGGAGAGAGAGTGAGAGAGAGAACACAAGGGGGAGAGAGAGAGAGAGAGTGAACGAATACGAGGGAGAGAGAGAGAGAGAACGAACACAAGGGAGAGAAGGAAAGAGAGAGAGAGAGAGAGAGAGAACACGGGGGAGAGAAGGAGAGAGAACACGAGGTGGAGAGAGAGAACATGAGAGAGAGAACACTATAGAGAGAGAACACGGGGGAGGGAGGGAGAGAGCTAGAGAGAGAGAGAGAGAGAGAGAGAGAGAAGACCAGCGAGAGAGAGAACATGGGGGAGGGGAGGGAGAGAGAGAGAGAGAGAATGAACGAATTTAGGGATGGAGCGATAGAACATGAGAAAGAGAGAGAGAGCGGAAGAGAGAAAGAGCGACAGAATACGAGAGAGAATGAACAGAAGAGAGGGAGAGAACAAGGGAGAGAGAGAGAGAACACAAGGGACAGTGGGAGAGAAAGAGAGAGAAGACGAGCGAGAGAGAGAACACGGGGAGGGAAGAGAGAGAGAGAGAGAGAGAGAGAATGAACGAATTTAGGGATGGAGCGATAGAACATGAGAAAGAGAGAGAGAGAGATAGAGAGAGAGAACACGAGGGAGAGAGAACACGAGCGAGAGAGAGAGAACATGAGCGAGATAGAGAAAGAGAGTGAAAACACGAGTGAGAGAGAAAACACGAGAGAGAGTGACAGAGAGATAGAGAAAACACGAGAGAAAGAGAGAGAGAGAGAACACGAGAGAGAGAACATGAGGGAGAGAACACGAGGGAGAGAGAGAGTGACAACACGAGGGAGAGAGAGAAAGAGAACACGAAAGAGAGTGAGAGAGAACATGAGCGAGAGAGAGAGAGAGGACATGAGCGAGAGAGATAAAGAGAGTGAAAACATGAGAGAGAGAGAAAACACGAGAGAGAGAGACAGAGAGATGGAGAAAACATGAGAGAAAGAGAGAGAGAGAGAACATGAGAGAGAGAGAAAGAGGGAGAGAGTGAGAACACGAGAGAGCAAGAGGGTGACAACACTAGACAGAGAGAGCGACATCACGAGAGAGAGAGTGACAACACAAGAGAGATAGAGAACACGAGAGAGGGAATGAGAACACAAGAGTCAGACAGAGAGAGAGAGAGAGAGAGAAAACACGAACGAGAGAGGGTGAGAGAACACGAGCGAGAGAGAGAGAGAAAGAAAACACGAGCGAGGGAGAGAGAGAGAGAACATGAGCGAGGGAGAGAGAGAGAGAGAGAAAACACGAGAGACAGAGAGAGAGAGAGATAGAATACGACGGAGAGACTGAGAGAACACAAGAGAGAGGGAGAGAGAATGCGAGAGGAAGAGAGAAAGAAAACACACGAGCGAGAGAAAGAGAGAACACACGACAGAGAGAAAGAGAGAGGTAGAGAGAACACGAGAGGGAGAGAGTGAGAACACGAGAGAGAGAAAGCGAGAGGGTGACAACACAAGAGAGAGAGAGCGACATCACGAGAGAGAGAGCGACAACACAAGAGGGAGAGAGAGAACAGGAGAGAGGGAATGAGAACACAAGAGTCACAGAGAGAGAGAGAGAGAGAGAGAGAGAGAACACGAGCGAGAGAGGGAGAGAGAACGAGAGAGAGAGAGAGAGAGAGAGAACAAGAGCGAGGGAGGGAGAGAGAACTCCAGAGAGAGACAGAACACGAGAGAGAGAACACGAGGGTGAGAGAGAGTGACAACACGATGGAGAGAGAGAGAGAAAGAGAACACGAGAGAGAGTGAGAGAGAGAGAGAACATGAGCGAGAGAGAGAAAGAGAGTGAAAACACGAGAGAGAGAGAGTGAACACACGAGGGAGGGAGAGAACACGAGAGATAGAGAAAAAGAACACAAGAGAGAGAGAAAACTCGAGAGAGAGAGAGAGAAAACACAAGAGAGAAAACACGAGCAAGAAAAAGAGAGAACACACGAGAGAGAGAACACGAGAGGGAGAGAGTGAGAACACGAGAGAGAGAGCGAGAGGGTGACAACACGAGAGAGAGAGAGCGACGTCACGAGAGAGAGAGAGAGAGAGAGAGAGAACACGAGAGAGGGAATGAGAACACAATAGTCAGAGAGAGAGAGAGAGAGAGAGAACACGAGCGAGAGAGGGAGAGAGAACTCGAGAGAGAGAGAGAGAAAGATAACACGAGAGAGGGAGAGAGAACTCGAGAGAGAGAGAGAGAAAGATAACACGAGAGAGGGAGAGAGAACATGAGCGAGGGAGAGAGAGAGAGAACGAGCGAGAGAGAGAAAACACGAGAGGGAGAGATAGAGAAAACATGAGAGAGAGAGAGAACGAGAACACACAAGAGAGAGAGTGAACACGAGAGAGAAAACACGAGAGAGAGAGAGAAAACACACGAGGGAGGGAGAGAAAGAATACGAGAGAGAGAGAAAACACGAGAGATAGAGAATGCGAGAGGAAGAGAGAAAGAAAACACACGAGCGAGAGAAAGAGAGAACACACGACAGAGAGAAAGAGAGAGAGAGAGAGAACACGAGAGGGAGAGAGTGAGAACACGAGAGAGAGAGAGAGAGAGAGCGAGAGGGTGACAACACAAGAGAGAGAGAGCGACAGAACGAGAGAGAGAGTGACAACACGAGAGGGAGAGAGAGAACACAAGAGAGGGAATGAGAACACAAGAGTCAGAGAGAGAGAGAGAGAGAGAGAACACGAGCGAGAGAGGGAGAGAGAACACCAGAGAGAGAGACAGAACACGAGAGAGAGAACACGAGGGAGAGAGAGAGTGACAACACGATGGAGAGAGAGAAAGAGAACACGAAAGAGAGTGAGAGAGAGAGAACACGAGCGAGAGAGAGTGAACATGAGCGAGAGAGAGAAAGAGAGTGAAAACACGAGTGAGAGAGAAAACACGAGAGAGAGTGACAGAGAGATAGAGAAAACGCGAGAGAAAGAGAGAGAGAGAGAACACGAGAGAGAGAACATGAGGGAGAGAACACGAGGGAGAGAGAGAGTGACAACACGACGGAGAGAGAGAAAGAGAACACGAAAGAGAGTGAGAGAGAACATGAGCGAGAGAGAGAGAGAGGACATGAGCGAGAGAGATAAAGAGAGTGAAAACATGAGAGAGAGAGAAAACACGAGAGAGAGAGACAGAGAGATGGAGAAAACATGAGAGAAAGAGAGAGAGAGAGAACATGAGAGAGAGAGAAAGAGGGAGAGAGTGAGAACACGAGAGAGCAAGAGGGTGACAACACGAGACAGAGAGAGCGACATCACGAGAGAGAGAGTGACAACACGAGAGAGATAGAGAACACGAGAGAGGGAATGAGAACACAAGAGTCAGAGAGAGAGAGAGAGAGAGAAAACACGAACGAGAGAGGGTGAGAGAACACGAGCGAGAGAGAGAGAGAAAGAAAACACGAGCGAGGGAGAGAGAGAGAGAACATGAGCGAGGGAGAGAGAGAGAGAGAGAAAACACGAGAGACAGAGAGAGAGAGAGATAGAATACGACGGAGAGACTGAGAGAACACAAGAGAGAGAGAGAGAGAATGCGAGAGGAAGAGAGAAAGAAAACACACGAGCGAGAGAAAGAGAGAACACACGACAGAGAGAAAGAGAGAGGTAGAGAGAACACGAGAGGGAGAGAGTGAGAACACGAGAGAGAGAAAGCGAGAGGGTGACAACACAAGAGAGAGAGAGCGACATCACGAGAGAGAGAGCGACAACACGAGAGGGAGAGAGAGAACAGGAGAGAGGGAATGAGAACACAAGAGTCACAGAGAGAGAGAGAGAGAGAGAGAGAGAACACGAGCGAGAGAGGGAGAGAGAACTCGAGAGGGAGAGAGAACGAGAGAGAGAGAGAGAGAGAGAACAAGAGCGAGGGAGGGAGAGAGAACTCCAGAGACAGACAGAACACGAGAGAGAGAACACGAGGGTGAGAGAGAGTGACAACACGATGGAGAGAGAGAGAGAAAGAGAACACGAGAGAGAGTGAGAGAGAGAGAGAACATGAGCGAGAGAGAGAAAGAGAGTGAAAACACGAGAGAGAGAGAGTGAACACACGAGGGAGGGAGAGAACACGAGAGATAGAGAAAAAGAACACAAGAGAGAGAGAAAACTCGAGAGAGAGAGAGAGAGAAAACACAAGAGAGAAAACACGAGCAAGAAAAAGAGAGAACACACGAGAGAGAGAACACGAGAGGGAGAGAGTGAGAACACGAGAGAGAGAGCGAGAGGGTGACAACACGAGAGAGAGAGCGACGTCACGAGAGAGAGAGAGAGAGAGAGAGAGAACACGAGAGAGGGAATGAGAACACAATAGTCAGAGAGAGAGAGAGAGAGAGAGAGAGAACACGAGCGAGAGAGGGAGAGAGAACTCGAGAGAGAGAGAGAGAAAGATAACACGAGAGAGGGAGAGAGAACATGAGCGAGGGAGAGAGAGAGAGAACGAGCGAGAGAGAGAAAACACGAGAGGGAGAGATAGAGAAAACATGAGAGAGAGAGAGAGAACGAGAACACACAAGAGAGAGAGTGAACACGAGAGAGAAAACACGAGAGAGAGAGAGAACACACGAGAGAGAGAGAGAAAACACACGAGGGAGGGAGAGAAAGAATACGAGAGAGAGAGAAAACACGAGAGATAGAGAATGCGAGAGGAAGAGAGAAAGAAAACACACGAGCGAGAGAAAGAGAGAACACACGACAGAGAGAAAGAGAGAGAGAGAGAGAACACGAAAGGGAGAGAGTGAGAACACGAGAGAGAGAGAGAGAGAGAGAGCGAGCGAGAGGGTGACAACACAAGAGAGAGAGAGCGACAGAACGAGAAAGAGAGTGACAACACGAGAGGGAGAGAGAGAACACGAGAGGAAATGAGAACACAAGAGTCAGAGAGAGAGAGAGAGAGAGAGAGAACACGAGCGAGAGAGGGAGAGAGAACACCAGAGAGAGAGACAGAACACGAGAGAGAGAACACGAGGGAGAGAGAGAGTGACAACACGATGGAGAGAGAGAAAGAGAGCACGAGAGAGAATGAGAGAGAGAGAACATGAGCGAGAGAGAGAAAGAGAGTGAAAACACGAGAGAGAGAGAAAACACGAGAGAGAGAGAGTGAACACACGAGGGAGGGAGAGAAAACGAGAGATAGAGAAAAAGAACACGAGAGAGAGAGAGAGAGATAGAATACGACGGAGAGACTGAGAGAACACGAGAGAGAGAATGCGAGAGGAAGAGAGAAAGAAAACACACGAGCGAGAGGAAGAGAGAACACACGACAGAGAGGAAGAGAGAGAGAGAGAACACGAGAGGGAGAGAGTGAGAACACGAGAGAGAGAAAGCGAGAGGGTGACAACACAAGAGAGAGAGAGCGACATCACGAGAGAGAGAGCGACAACACGAGAGGGAGAGAGAGAACAGGAGAGAGGGAATGAGAACACAAGAGTCAGAGAGAGAGAGAGAGAGAGAGAACACGAGCGAGAGAGGGAGAGAGAACTCGAGAGGGAGAGAGAACTCGAGAGAGAGAGAGAGAGAGAGAGAGAGAGAGAGAGAGAGAGAGAGAGAACAAGAGCGAGGGAGGGAGAGAGAACTCCAGAGAGAGAGAGACAGAACACGAGAGAGAGAACACGAGCGAGAGAACACGAGGGTGAGAGAGAGTGACAACACGATGGAGAGAGAGAGAGAGAAAGAGAACACGAGAGAGAGTGAGAGAGAGAGAGAACATGAGCGAGAGAGAGAAAGAGAGTGAAAACACGAGAGAGAGAGAGTGAACACACGAGGGAGGGAGAGAACACGAGAGATAGAGAAAAAGAACACAAGAGAGAGAGAAAACCCGAGAGAGAGAGAGAGAGAGAGAGAGAGAGAAAACATAAGAGAGAAAACACGAGCAAGAAAAAGAGAGAACACACGAGAGAGAGAACACGAGAGGGAGAGAGTGAGAACACGAGAGAGAGAGCAAGAGGGTGACAACACAAGAGAGAGAGAGAGCGACGTCACGAGAGAGAGAGAGAGAGAGAGAACACGAGAGAGGGAATGAGAACACAAGAGTCAGAGAGAGAGAGAGAGAGAACACGAGCGAGAGAGGGAGAGAGAACTCGAGAGAGAGAGAGAGAGAAAGATAACACGAGCGAGGGAGAGAGAACATGAGCGAGGGAGAGAGAGAGAGAACGAGCGAGAGAGAGAAAACACGAGAGGGAGAGATAGAGAGAACATGAGAGAGAGAGAGAGAACACGAGGGAGAGAGAGAGAACGAGAACACACAAGAGAGAGAGTGAACACGAGAGAGAAAACACGAGAGAGAGAGAGAAAACACGAGAGAGAGAGAGAAAACACACGAGGGAGGGAGAGAGAGAACACAAGGGAGAGAGAAAGAATACGAGAGAGAGAGAAAACACAAGAGAGAGAGAGAGAGAAAACACGAGAGAGAGAGAATGCGAGAGGAAGAGAGAAAGAAAACACACGAGCGAGAAAAAGAGAGAACACACGACAGAGAGAAAGAGAGAGAGAGAGAGAACACGAGAGGGAGAGAGTGAGAACACGAGAGAGAGAGAGAGAGAGAGAGAGGGTGACAACACAAGAGAGAGAGAGCGACATCACGAGAGAGAGAGTGACAACACGAGAGGGAGAGAGAGAACACAAGAGTGGGAATGAGAACACAAGAGTCAGAGAGAGAGAGAGAGAGAACACGAGCGAGAGAGGGAGAGAGAACTCGAGAAGGTGAGAGAACGCGAGAGAGAGTGAGAAAGAGAGAGAGAGAGAGAGAGAGAGAACACGAGCGAGAGAGGGAGAGAGAACACCAGAGAGAGAGACAGAACACGAGAGAGAGAACACGAGGGAGAGAGAGAGTGACAACACGATGGAGAGAGAGAAAGAGAACACGAGAGAGAGTGAGAGAGAGAGAACATGAGCGAGAGAGAGAAAGAGAGTGAAAACACGAGAGAGAGAGAAAACACGAGAGAGAGAGAGTGAACACACGAGGGAGGGAGAGAAAACGAGAGATAGAGAAAAAGAACACAAGAGAGACAGAAAACACGAGAGAGAGAGAGAGAGAGAGGGAGAGAGAAAACACAAGAGAGAAAACACAAGCGGGAGAAAGAGAGAACACACGAGAGAGAGAAAGAGAGAGAGAGAGAACACGAGAGGGAGAGAGTGAGAACACGAGAGAGAGAGCGAGAGGGTGACAACACTAGAGAGAGAGAGCGACATCACGAGAGAGAGAGTGACAACACGAGAGAGAGAGAGAGAGAACACAAGAGAGGGAATGAGAACACAAGAGTCAGAGAGAGAGAGAGAGAACACGAGCGAGAGAGGGAGAGAGAACTCGAGAGAGAGAGAAAGAAAACACGAGCGAGGGAGAGAGAGAGAGAGAGAGAGAGAGAAAACACGAGAGGGAGAGATAGAGAGAACACGAGAGAGAGAGAGTAAACACGAGAGAGAGAGAAAACACGAGAGAGAAAGAGAACACGAGGGAGAAAGAGAGAGAACACGAGAGAGAGAGAGAGAGAAAACACGAGAGAGATAGAGAAAACAAAAGTGAGAGAGAGATCACGAGAGAGAGATCACGAGAGAGAGAGGATACAAGAAAGACAACATGAAAGAGAGTGAGAGAACATGAGCGAGGGAGAGAGAGAGAGAGAGAGAGAACCAGCGAGAGAGAGAAAACACGAGAGGGAGAGATAGAGAGAGAACACGAGAGAGAGAGAGAGAGAACACGAGGGAGAGAGAACGAGAACACACGAGAGAGAGTGAACACGAGAGAGAAAACACGAGAGAAAGAGAGAGAACACACGAGGGAGGGAGAGAGAAAACACGAGAGAGAGAGAACACGAGAGAGAGAGAGAAAACACACGAGGGAGGGAGAGAGAGAACACAAGGGAGAGAAAAAGAATACGAGAGAGAGAGAAAACACGAGAGAGAAAGAGAACACGAGGGAGAAAGAGAGAGAGAACGAACACGAGGGGGAGAGAGAGAGAGAGAGAAAACGCGAGAGAGATAGAGAAAACAAAAGTGAGAGAGAGATCACGAGAGAGAGAGAGGATACAAGAAAGACAACACAAAAGAGAGAGAGAGGACACGAGCGAGAGAGAGAGAGAGAGAGAGAATGAACACGAGCGAGAGAGAGAACACGAGAGAACACGAGCGAGACAGAGGGAGAGAGAACACATGGGAGAGAGAGAGAGAGAGAGAAAACACACAAGCGAGAGAGAGTCACAACACGAGAGAGAGAATGAGAACACGAGAGAGAGACAGAACACGAACGAGAGAGAGAACATGAGTGAGAGAGAGAGAGAACACGAGGGAGAGCGCAAGAGAGAACAAATGCAAGGGAAAGAGAGAGAGAGAGAACACGAGGGGGAGTGAGAGAGAGCGAGAACACGAGCGAGAGAGAGAACACGAGCGAGAGAGAGAGAACATGAGAGAGAGAGAGAGAGAGAGAGAGAACACACGAAGGAGGGAGAGGGAGAGAGAATGAACACGAGGGGGAGAGAGAGGGAGTACAGTTGGGGGAGAGAGAGAGAGAGAAAACACGAGAGAGATAGAGAAAACAAGAGCGAGAGAGAGATCACAAGAGAGACAGCACGAGAGAGAGAGAGAGAGGATACAAGAAAGACAACACAAAAGAGAGAGAGAGGACACGAGCGAGAGAGAGAAAACAAGCGAGAGAGAAAGAGAGAGAAAACATGAGAGAGAACACGAGAGAGAGAGAGAGAGAGAACACGAGAGAGAGAGAACGAGAGTACGAGAGAGAGAGAATGAGAACACGAGAGAGAGAAAAAAAAACGAGAGAGAGAGAACACACGAGAGAGAAAAAGAGAGAGAGAGAACACACGAGAGAGAGAGATCACGAGACGGGGAGTGAGAACACGAGATAGAGAGAACACGAGAGAGAGAGAGAGAACACGAGGGAGAGAGAGAGGACGAGAACACACGAGAGTGAACACGAGAGAGAAAACACGAGAGAGAGAGAACACACGAGGGAGGGAGAGAGAAAACACGAGAGAGAGAGAGAAAACACACGAGGGAGGGAGAGAGAGAACACAAGGGAGAGAGAAAGAATACGAGAGAGAGAGAAAACACAAGAGAGAGAGAGAGAAAACATGAGAGAGAGAGAATGCGAGAGGAAGAGAGAAAGAAAACACACGAGCGAGAGAAAGAGAGAACACACGACAGAGATAAAAGGGAGAGAGAGAACACGAGAGGGAGAGAGGGAGAACACGAGAGAGAGAGAGAGAGCGAGAGGGTGACAACACTAGAGAGAGAGCAACATCACGAGAGAGAGAGTGACAACATGAGAGAGAGAGAGAGAGAACACTAGCGAGAGAGGGAGAGAGAACTCGAGAGAGAGAGAGAGAGAGAAAGAAAACACGAGCAAGGGGGAGAGAGAGAACATGAGCGAGGTAGAGAGAGAGAGAGAACGAGCGAGAGAGAGAAAACACAAGAGGGAGAGATAGAGAGAGAACACGAGAGAGAGAGAGAACACGAGGGAGAGAGAGAACGAGAACACACGAGAGAGTGAACACGAGAGAGAAAACACGAGAGAGAGAGAACAAACGAGGGAGAGAGTGAGAAAACACGAGAGAGAGAGAACACGAGAGAGAGAGAGAAAACACACGAGGGAGGGAGAGAGAGAACACAAAGGAGAGAGAAAGAATACGAGAGAGAGAGAAAACACAAGAGAGAGAGAGAGAACACGAGAGAGAGAACACGAGGGAGAGAACACGAGGGAGAGAGAGTGTGACAACACGACGGAGAGAAAGAGAACACGAAAGAGAGTGAGAGAGAGAGTGAACACGAGCGAGAGACAGAGAGAGGACATGAGCGAGAGAGATAGAGAGTGAAAACACGAGAGAGAGAGAAAACACAAGAGAGAGAGAAAGAGAGAGAGAGAACACGAGAGAGAGAGTGAGAGGGTGACAACACTAGAGAGAGAGAGCGACATCACGAGAGAGAGAGTGACAACACGAGAGAGAGAGAGAGAACACGAGAGAGGGAATGAGAACACAAGAGTCAGGCAGAGAGAGAGAGAGAGAGAAAACGAGCGAGAGAGGGAGAGAGAACTCGAGAGAGAGAGAGAGAGAGAAAACACGAACGAGAGAGGGTGAGAGAACACGAGCGAGAGAGAGAGAGAAAGAAAACACGAGCGAGGGAGAGAGAGAGAGAGAGAACGAGCGAGAGAGAGAAAACACGAGAGAGAGAGAGAACACGAGGGAGTGAGAGAGAACGAGAACACACGAGAGAGTGAACACGAGAGAAAAAACACGAGAGAAAGAGAGAGAACACACGAGGGAGGGAGAGAGAAAACACGAGAGAGAACACGAGAGAGAGAGAACACACGAGGGAGGGAGAGAGAGAACACAAGGGAGAGAGAAAGAATACGAGAGAGAGAAAACACGAGAGAGAGAGAGAGAGAGAAAACACGAGAGAGAAAGAGAACATGAGGGAGAAAGAGAGAGAGAACACGAGACAGAGAGAACACAAGGGAGAGAGAGAGAGAGAACGAACACGAGGGAGAGTGAGAGAAAACACGAGGGAGAGAGAGGGAGAGGGAGAGAGAGGGAGAGAGAATGAACACGAGGGGGAGAGAGAGGGAGAACACTTGGGGGGGAGACAGAGAGAAAACACGAGAGAGATAGAGATCACAAGAGAGACAGCACGAGAGGATACAAGAAAGACAACACGAAAGAGAGAGAGAGGACACGAGCGAGAGAGAGAAAACAAGCGAGAGAGAAAGAGAGAAAACATGAGAGAGAACACGAGAGAGAGAGAGAACGAGAGCACGAGAGAGAATGAGAACACGAGAGAGAGAGAATGAGAAAGAGAGAAAGTGAGAGAAAAAACACGAGAGAGAAAGAGAGAACACACGAGAGAGAGAAAACAAACGAGAGAGAGAGATCACGAGAGGGGGAGAGAGAACACGAGAGAGAGAAAACACGAGAGAGAGCGAGAGAGAAAACAAGAGAGAGAGAGAAAGAACACGAAAGAGAGAGAGATAGAACACGAGGGAGAGACTGAGAGAACACGAGAGAGAGAGAGAATGAGAAAGAGAGAGAGTGAGAGAAAAACGAGAGAGAAAGAGAGAACACACGAGAGAGAGAAAGAGAGAGAGAGAACACACGAGAGAGAGAAAACACACGAGAGAGAGAGAGATCACGAGACGGGGAGAGAGAACACGAGAGAGAGAACACGAGAGAGAGGGAAAACACGAGAGAGAGCGAGAGAGAAAACGAGAGAGAGAGAGAACACGAGGGAGAGAGAGAGAGAGAGAAAACAAGCGAGAGAGCGAAAGAGAGAGAAAACACGAGAGAGAGAGAAAAAACACGAGAGAGAGAGAGAAGACACGAGAGACAGAGAGAGAGAGACAGAACACGAGGGAGAGACTGAGAGAACACGAGAGAGAACACGAGAGAGAATGCGAGAGGAAGAGAGAAAGAAAACACACGAGCGAGAGAAAGAGAGAATACACGAGAGAGAGAAAGAGAGAGAGAACACGAGAGGGAGAGAGCGAGAACACGAGAGAGAGAGAGTGAGAGGGTGACAACACAAGACAGAGTAAGTGACATCACGAGAGAGTGAGTGACAACACGTGAGGGAGAGAGAGAACACGAGAGGGGGAATAAGAACACAAGAGTCATAGAGAGAGAGAGAGAGAGAGAGAGAGAACACGAGCGTGAGAGGGAGAGAGAACTCGAGAGGGAGAGATAGAACACGAGAGATAGAACACAAGAGAGAGAGAACACGAGGGAGAGAACACGAGGGAGAGAACACGAGGGAGAGAACACGAGGGAGAGAGAGAGTGACAACACGACAGAGAGAGAGAAAGAGAACACGAGAGAGAGTGAGAGGGAGAGAGAGAACACGAGCGAGAGAGAGAGAGAGAGAGAGAGAGAGAGAGAGAGAGAGAGAGAGAACATGAGCGAGAGAGAGAAAGAGAGTGAAAACACGAGAGAGAGAGAAAACACGAGAGAGAGAGAGAACACACGAGGGAGGGAGAAAACACGAGAGATAGAGAAAAAGAACACAAGAGAGAGAGAAAACCCGAGAGAGAGAGAAAACACGAGAGAGAGAGAGAAAACACGAGCGAGAGAAAGAGAGAACACATGAGAGAGAGAAAGAGAGAGAGAGAGAACACGAGAGAGGGAATGAGAACACAAGAGTCAGAGAAAGAGAGAACACATGAGAGAGAGAGAGAGAAAGAGAGAACACGAGCGAGAGAGGGAGAGAGAACTCGAGAGAGAGAAAGAAAACACGAGCGAGGGCGAGAGAACATAAGCGAGGGGGGGAGAGAGAGAGAGAGAGAAAACACGAGAGGGAGAGATAAGAGAGAGAGAGAACACGAGAGATAGAGAGAACACGAGAGAGAGAGAAAACAAACGAGAGAGAGAGATCACGAGAGGGGGAGAGAGAACACGAGAGAGAGAAAACACGAGAGAGAGCGAGAGAGAAAACAAGAGAGAGAGAGAAAGAACACGAAAGAGAGAGAGAAGACACGAGAGACAGAGAGAGAGATAGAACACGAGGGAGAGACTGAGAGAACACGAGAGAGAGAGAGAATGAGAAAGAGAGAGAGTGAGAGAAAAACGAGAGAGAAAGAGAGAACACACGAGAGAGAGAAAGAGAGAGAGAGAACACACGAGAGAGAGAAAACACACGAGAGAGAGAGAGATCACGAGACGGGGAGAGAGAACACGAGAGAGAGAACACGAGAGAGAGGGAAAACACGAGAGAGAGCGAGAGAGAAAACGAGAGAGAGAGAGAACACGAGGGAGAGAGAGAGAGAGAGAAAACAAGCGAGAGAGAGAAAGAGAGAGAAAACACGAGAGAGAGAGAAAAAACACGAGAGAGAGAGAGAAGACACGAGAGACAGAGAGAGAGAGACAGAACACGAGGGAGAGACTGAGAGAACACGAGAGAGAACACGAGAGAGAATGCGAGAGGAAGAGAGAAAGAAAACACACGAGCGAGAGAAAGAGAGAATACACGAGAGAGAACACGAGAGGGAGAGAGCGAGAACACGAGAGAGAGAGAGTGAGAGGGTGACAACACAAGACAGAGTAAGTGACATCACGAGAGAGTGAGTGACAACACGTGAGGGAGAGAGAGAACACGAGAGGGGGAATAAGAACACAAGAGTCATAGAGAGAGAGAGAGAGAGAGAGAGAACACGAGCGTGAGAGGGAGAGAGAACTCGAGAGGGAGAGATAGAACACGAGAGATAGAACACAAGAGAGAGAGAACACGAGGGAGAGAACACGAGGGAGAGAACACGAGGGAGAGAACACGAGGGAGAGAGAGAGTGACAACACGACAGAGAGAGAGAAAGAGAACACGAGAGAGAGTGAGAGGGAGAGAGAGAACACGAGCGAGAGAGAGAGAGAGAGAGAGAGAGAGAGAGAGAGAACACGAGCGAGAGAGAGAAAGAGAGTGAAAACACGAGAGAGAGAGAAAACACGAGAGAGAGAGAACACACGAGGGAGGGAGAAAACACGAGAGATAGAGAAAAAGAACACAAGAGAGAGAGAAAACCCGAGAGAGAGAGAAAACACGAGAGAGAGAGAGAGAAAACACGAGCGAGAGAAAGAGAGAACACATGAGAGAGAGAAAGAGAGAGAGAGAAAACACGAGAGAGAGAGAGAGAAAACACGAGCGAGAGAAAGAGAGAACACATGAGAGAGAGAGAGAGAGAAAGAGAGAACACGAGCGAGAGAGGGAGAGAGAACTCGAGAGAGAGAAAGAAAACACGAGCGAGGGCGAGAGAACATAAGCGAGGGGGGGAGAGAGAGAGAGAGAGAAAACACGAGAGGGAGAGATAAGAGAGAGAGAGAACACGAGAGATAGAGAGAACACGAGAGAGAGAGAGAACGAGAACACACGAGAGAGAGTGAACACGAGAGAGAAAACACAAGAGAAAGAGAGAGAACACACGAGAGAGGGAGAGAGAAAACACGAGAGAGAGAGAACTCGAGAGAGAGAAAGAAAACACGAGCGAGGGAGAGAGAGAGAACATAAGCGGGGGGGGGAGAGAGAGAACGAGCGAGAGAGAGAAAACACGAGAGGGAGAGATAAGAGAGAGAGAGAACACGAGAGATAGAGAGAACACGAGGGAGAGAGAGAGAACGAAAACACACGAGAGAGAGAGTGAAGACGAGAGAGAAAACACAAGAGAAAGAGAGAGAACACACGAGGGAGGGAGAGAGAAAACACGAGAGAGAGAGAACACGAGAGAGCGAGAAAACACACGAGGGAGGGAGAGAGAGAACACAAGGGAGAGAGAAAGAATACGAGAGAGAGAGAAAACATGAGAGAGAGAGAGAGAAAACACGAGAGAGAAAGAGAACACAAGAGAGAAAGAGAGAGAACACGAGACAGAGAGAACACAAGGGAGAGAGAGAGAGAGGGAGAGAACGAACACGAGGGAGAGTGAGAGAAAACACGAGGGAGAGAGAGAGAGGGAGAACACTTGGGGGAGAGAGAGAGAGAGAGAGAAAACACGAGAGAGATAGAGAAAACAAGAGCGAGAGAGAGATCACAAGAGAGAGATCACGAGAGAGAGAGAGAGGATACAAGAAAGACAACACAAAAGAGAGAGAGAGAACACGAGAGAGAGAGAGAGAGAGAGAGAGAACACACGAGGGAGGGAGAGAGTACGCGAGTGAGAGATAGAGAGAACAGGAGAGATAGAGAGAACACGAGAGAGAGAAAAAACCCGAGAGGGGGAGAGAGAGAGAGAGAAAACACGAGGTAGAGAGAACATGAGAGAGAGAGCACGAAGAGAGAGAACACATGAGGGAGGGAGAGAGAGAACACAAGAGATGGAGAGAACACGAGCGAAAGAGAGAGAGAGAGAACGAACACAAGGGAGAAAGAGAGAGAGAGAACACATGGGAGAGAGAGAGAGAGAACGAACACGAGGGAGAGAGAGGGAGAGAGAACACACGAGGGAGGGAGAGAACACGAGAGAGAGAGATAGAGAGATAGAGAAAACACGAGAGAAAGAGAGAGAGAGAGAACACGAGAGAGAGAACACGAGGGAGAGAACACGAGGGAGAGAGAGACAGAGAGATAGAGATAACACGAGAGAAAGAGAGAGAGAAAGAGGGAGAGAGTGAGAACACGAGAGAGAGAGCGAGAGGGTGACAACACTAGAGAGAGAGAGCGACATCACGAGAGAGAGAGTGACAACACGAGAGAGAGAGAGAACACGAGAGAGGGAATGAGAACACAAGAGTCAGACAGAGAGAGAGAGAGAAAACACGAACGAGAGAGGGTGAGAGAACACGAGCGAGAGAGAGAGAGAAAGAAAACACGAGCGAGGGAGAGAGAGAGAGAACATGAGCGAGGGAGAGAGAGAGAGAGCGAGCGAGAGAGAGAGAACACGAGCGAGAGAGAGAAAACACGAGAGGGAGAAATAGAGAGAGAACATGAGTGAGAGAGAGAACACGAGGGAGAGAGAGAGAACGAGAACACACGAGAGAGAGAGTGAACACGAGACAGAACACACGAGGGAGGGAGAGAGAAAACACGAGAGAGAGAGAGAACACGAGAGAGAGAGAGAACACACGAGGGAGGGAGAGAGAGAACACAAGGGAGAGAGAAAGAAGATGAGAGAGAGAGAAAACACGAGGGAGAAAGAGAACACGAGGGAGACAGAGAGAGAACACGAGACAGAGAGAACACAAGGGAGAGAGAGAACGAACACGAGGGAGAGTGAGAGAAAACACGAGGGAGAGAGAGGGAGAGAGAACAAGAGAGAGAGAGAATGAGAGCACGAGAGAGAGAGAACGAGAGCATGAGAGAGAGAGAACACGAGAGAGAGAGAATGAGAGAGAGAGAGAGAGAGAGAGAGAAAAAACACGAGAGAGAAAGAGAGAGAGAGAACACACGAGAGAGAGAAAACACACGAGAGATAGAGAGATCACGTGACGGGGAGAGAGAACACGAGAGAGAGAGAACACGAGAGAGAGAGAGAAAACACGAGAGAGAGCGAGAGAGAAAGCAAGAGAGAGAGAGAACACGAGGGAGAGAGAGAAAGAGAGAGAAAACACGAGAGAGAGAAAAATACATGAGAGAGAGAGAGAAGACACGAGAGACAGAGAGTGAGAGAGAGATAGAACACGAGGGAGAGACTGAGAGAACACGAGAGAGAACACGAGAGGGAGAGAGAATGCGAGAGGAAGAGAGAAAGAAAACACACAAGCGAAAGAGAGAACACACGAGAGAGAGCGAGAGAGAAAGCAAGAGAGAGAGAGAACACGAGGGAGAGAGAGAGAGAGAGAGAACGAGCGAGAGAGAGAAAACACGAAAGAGAGTGAGAGAGAGAGAGAACACGAGGGAGAAAGAGTGAGAACACGAGACAGAGAGAACACAAGGGAGAGAGAGAACGAACACGAGGGAGAGTGAGAGAAAACACAAGGGAGAGAGAGGGAGAGAGAGAGAGGGAGAGAGAATGAACACGAAGGGGAGAGAGAGGGAGAACACTTGGGAGAGAGAGAGAGAGAGAGAGAAAACACGAGAGAGATAGAGAAAACAAGAGCGAGAGAGATCACAAGAGAGACAGCACGAGAGAGAGAGAGGATATAAGAAAGACAACGCGAAAGAGAGAGAGAGGACACGAGCGAGAGAGAGAAATCAAGCGAGAGAGAAAACATGAGAGATAGAGAGAGAGAGAGAACACGAGAGAGAGAGAACGAGAGCACGAGAGAGAGAGAATGAGAACACGAGAGAGAGAGAACACGAGAGAGAGAGAATGAGAGAGAGAGAGAGAGAAAAAACACGAGAGAGAAAGAGAGAGAGAGAACACACGAGAGAGAGAGATCACGAGACGGGGAGAGAGAACACGAGAGTGAGAGAAAACATGAGAGAGAGCGAGAGAGAAAGCAAGAGAGAGAGAGAACACGAGGGAGAGAGAGAGAGAGAGAGAGAGAACGAGCGAGAGAGAGAAAACACGAAAGAGAGTGAGAGAGAGAGAGAACACGAGCGAGAGAGAAAGAGGGAGAGAGTGAGAACACGAGAGAGAGAGCGAGAGGGTGACAACACTAGACAGAGAGAGCGAAATCACGAGAGAGAGTGATAACACGAGAGAGAGAAAGAACACGAGAGAGGGAATGAGAACACAAGAGACAGACAGAGAGAAAGAGAGAGAGAAAACACGAACGAGAGAGGGTGAGAGAACACGAGCGAGAGAGAGAGAGAAAGAAAACACGAGCGAGGGAGAGAGAGAGAGAACATGAGCGAGGGTCAGAGAGAGAGAGAGAGAACGAGCGAGAGAGAGAAAACACGAGAGGGAGAAATAGAGAGAGAGAACACGAGTGAGAGAGAGAACACGAGGGAGAGAGAGAGAACGAGAACACACGAGAGAGAGAGTGAACACGAGACAGAACATACGAGGGAGGGAGAGAGAAAACACGAGAGAGAGACAACACGAGGGAGAGAGAGAACACACGAGGGAGGGAGAGAGAGAACACAAGGGAGAGAGAAAGAAGACGAGAGAGAGAGAAAACACGAGAAGAGAGAGAGAGAGAGAGAGAGAAAACACGAGAGAGAAAGAGAACACGAGGGAGAAAGAGAGAGAACACGAGACAGAGAGAACACAAGGGAGAGAGAGAACGAACACGAGGGAGAGTGAGAGAAAACACGAGGGAGAGAGAGGGAGAGAGAAAACACGAGGGAGAGAGAGAACTCGAGAGAGAGAGAGACAGAGAGATAGAGAAAACACGAGAGAAAGAGAGAGAGAGAGAACACGAGAGAGAGAACACGAGGGAGAGAACACGAGGGAGAGAACACGAGGGAGAGAGAGAGTGACAACACGACGGTGAGGGAGAAAGAGAACACGAAAGAGAGTGAGAGAGAGAGAGAGAGAGAACACAAGCGAGAGTGAGAGAGAGGACATGAGCGAGAGAGATAATGAGAGTGAAAACACGAGAGAGAGAAAACACGAGAGAGAGAGACAGAGAGATAGAGAAAACACGAGAGAAAGAGAGAGAGAGAACATGAGAGAGAGAGAAAGAGGGAGAGAGTGAGAACACGAGAGAGAGAGCGAGAGGGTGACAACACTAGAGAGAGAAAGCGACATCACGAGAGAGAGTGACAACACGAGAGAGAGAGAGAGAACACGAGAGAGGGAATGAGAACACAAGAGTCAGACAGAGAGTGAGAGAGAGAGAGAGAGAAAACACGAACGAGAGAGGGTGAGAGAACACGAGGGAGAGAGAGAGAGAAAGAAAACACGAGCGAGGGAGAGAGAGAGAGAGAACATGAGCGAGGGAGAGAGAGAGAGAGAGAGAACGAGCAAGAGAGAGAGAAAGAGAGAGAGAGAACACGAGTGAGAGAGAGAACACGAGGGAGAGAGAGAGAATGAGAACACACGAGAGAGAGAGTGAACACGAGACAGAACACACGAGGGAGGGAGAGAGAAAACACGAGAGAGAGAGAGAGAGAACACGAGAGAGAGAGAAAACACGAGAGAGAAAGAGAACACGAGGGAGAGAGAGAACACACGAGGGAGGGAGAGAGAGAACACAAGGGAGAGAGAAAGAAGACGAGAGAGAGAGAAAACACGAGAAGAGAGAGAGAGAGAGAGAGAAAACACGAGAGAGAAAGAGAACACGAGGGAGAAAGAGAGAGAACACGAGACAGAGAGAACACAAGGGAGAGACAGAACGAACACGAGGGAGAGTGAGAGAAAACACGAGGGAGAGAGAGGGAGAGAGAAAACACGAGGGAGAGAGAGAACACGAGAGAGAGAGACAGAGAGATAGAGAAAACACGAGAGAAAGAGAGAGAGAGAGAACACGAGAGAGAGAACACGAGGGAGAGAACACGAGGGAGAGAGAGAGTGACAACACGACGGTGAGGGAGAAAGAGAACACGAAAGAGAGTGAGAGAGAGAGAGAGAGAACACAAGCGAGAGAGAGAGAGAGGACATGAGCGAGAGAGATAATGAGAGTGAAAACACGAGAGAGAGAAAACACGAGAGAGAGAGACAGAGAGATAGAGAAAACACGAGAGAAAGAGAGAGAGAGAGAACATGAGAGAGAGAGAAAGAGGGAGAGAGTGAGAACACGAGAGAGAGAGCGAGAGGGTGACAACACTAGAGAGAGAGAACGACATCACGAGAGAGAGTGACAACACGAGAGAGAGAGAGAGAACACGAGAGAGGGAATGAGAACACAAGAGTCAGACAGAGAGAGAGAGAGAGAGAGAGAAAACACGAACGAGAGAGGGTGAGAGAACACGACGGAGAGAGAGAGAGAAAGAAAACACGAGCGAGGGAGAGAGAGAGAGAGAACGAGAAATAGAGAGAGAGAACATGAGTGAGAGAGAGAACACGAGTGAGAGAGAGAACACGAGGGAGAGAGAGAGAATGAGAACACACGAGAGAGAGAGTGAACACGAGACAGAACACACGAGGGAGGGAGAGAGAAAACACGAGAGAGAGAGAGAGAACATGAACGAAGGAGAGAGAGAGAGAGAGAGAAAACGAGCGAGAGAGAGAAAACACGAGAGGGAGAAATAGAGAGAGAGAACACGAGTGAGAGAGAGAACACGAGTGAGAGAGAGAACACGAGGGAGAGAGAGAGAACAAGAACACACGAGAGAGAGAGTGAACACGAGACAGAACACACGAGGGAGGGAGAGAGAAAACACGAGAGAGAGAGAGAGAACACGAGAGAGAGAGAGAACACACAAGGGAGGGAGAGAGAGAACACAAGGGAGAGAGAAAGAAGACGAGAGAGAGAGAAAACACGAGAGAGAAAGAGAACACGAGGGAGAAAGAAAGAGAACACGAGACAGAGAGAACACAAGGGAGAGAGAGAACGAACACGAGGGAGAGTGAGAGAAAACACGAGGGAGAGAGAGGGAGAGAGAGAGAGGGAGAGAGAATGAACACGAGGGGGAGAGAGAGGGAGAACACACGGGGGAGAGAGAGAGAGAGAGAGAGAGAAAACACGAGAGAGAGAAAACACGAGAGGGAGAAATAGAGAGAGAGAACACGAGTGAGAGAGAGAACACGAGGGAGAGAGAGAGAACGAGAACACACGAGAGAGAGAGTGAACACGAGGGAGAACACACGAGGGAGGGAGAGAGAAAACACGAGAGAGAGAGAACACGAGGGAGAGAGAGAACACACGAGGGAGGGAGAGAGAGAACACAAGGGAGAGAGAAAGAAGACGAGAGAGAGAGAAAACACGAGAAGAGAGAGAGAGAGAGAAAACACGAGAGAAAGAGAACACGAGGGAGAAAGAGAGAGAACACGAGACAGAGAGAACACAAGGGAGAGAGAGAACGAACACGAGGGAGAGTGAGAGAAAACACGAGGGAGAGAGAGGGAGAGAGAAAACACGAGGGAGAGAGAGAACACGAGAGAGAGAGAGAGACAGAGAGATAGAGAAAACATGAGAGAAAGAGAGAGAGAGAGAACACGAGAGAGAGAACACGAGGGAGAGAACACGAGGGAGAGAACACGAGGGAGAGAACACGAGGGAGAGAGAGAGTGACAACACGACGGTGAGGGAGAAAGAGAACACGAAAGAGAGTGAGAGAGAGAGAGAGAGAGAACACAAGTGAGAGAGAGAGAGAGGACATGAGCGAGAGAGATAAAGAGAGTGAAAACACGAGAGAGAGAAAACACGAGAGAGAGAGACAGAGAGATAGAGAAAACACGAGAGAAAGAGAGAGAGAGAGAACATGAGAGAGAGAGAAAGAGGGAGAGAGTGAGAACACGAGAGAGAGAGCGAGAGGGTGACAACACTAGAGAGAGAGAGCGACATCACGAGAGAGAGTGACAACACGAGAGAGAGAGAGAGAACACGAGAGAGGGAATGAGAACACAAGAGTCAGACAGAGAGAGAGAGAGAGAGAGAAAACACGAACGAGAGAGGCTGAGAGAACACGAGGGAGAGAGAGAGAGAAAGAAAACACGAGCGAGGGAGAGAGAGAGAGAGAACATGAGCGAGGGAGAGAGAGAGAGAGAGAGAGAGAGAACGAGCGAGAGAGAAATAGAGAGAGAGAACACGAGTGAGAGAGAGAACACGAGGGAGAGAGAGAGAATGAGAACACACGAGAGAGAGAGTGAACACGAGACAGAACACACGAGGGAGGGAGAGAGAAAACTCGAGAGAGAGAGAGAGAGAACATGAACGAGGGAGAGAGAGAGAGAGAGAAAACGAGCGAGAGAGAGAAAACACGAGAGGGAGAAATAGAGAGAGAGAACACGAGTGAGACAGAGAACACGAGGGAGAGAGAGAGAACGAGAACACACGAGAGAGAGAGTGAACACGAGACAGAACACACGAGGGAGGGAGAGAGAAAACACGAGAGAGAGAGAGAGAGAACACGAGAGAGAGAGAGAACACACGAGGGAGGGAGAGAGAGAACACAAGGGAGAGAGAAAGAAGACGAGAGAGAGAAAAAACACGAGAGAGAAAGAGAACACGAGGGAGAAAGAAAGAGAACACGAGACAGAGAGAACACAAGGGAGAGAGAGAACGAACACGAGGGAGAGTGAGAGAAAACACCAGGGAGAGAGAGGGAGAGAGAGAGAGGGAGAGAGAATGAACACGAGGGGGAGAGAGAGGGAGAACACTTGGGGGAGAGAGAGAGAGAGAGAGAGAAAACACGAGAGAGATAGAGAAAACAAGAGCGAGAGAGAGATCACAAGAGAGACAGCACGAGAGAGAGAGAGGATACAAGAAAGACAACGCAAAAGAGAGAGAGAGGACACGAGCGAGAGAGAGAAATCAAGCGAGAGAGAGAGAGAAAACATAACAGAGAACACGAGAGAGAGAGAGAGAGAACATGAGAGAGAGAGAACGAGAGCACGAGAGAGAGAGAATGAGAACACGAGAGAGAGAGAGAACACGAGAGAAAGAGAGAATGAGAGAGAGAGAGAGAGAAAAACTCGAGAGAGAAAGAGAGAGAGAGAACACACGAGAGAGAGAAAACACACGAGAGAGAGAGATCACGAGACGGGGAGAGAGAACATGAGAGAGAGAGAACACGAGAGAGAGAGAGAAAACACGAGAGAGCGAGAGAGAAAGCAAGAGAGAGAGAGAACACGAGAGAAAGAGAGAGAGAACGAGCGAGAGAGAGAAAACACGAAAGAGAGTGAGAGACAGAGAAAACACGAGCGAGAGAGAGAGAGACAGAAAGAGGGAGAGAGTGAGAACACGAGAGAGAGAGCGAGAGGGTGACAACACCAGAGAGAGAGAGAGCGACATCACGAGAGAGAGAGAGTGACAACACGAGAGAGAGAGGGAACACGAGAGAGGGAATAAGAACACAAGAGTCAGACAGAGAGAAAGAGAGAGAGAAAACACGAACGAGAGAGGGTGAGAGAACACGAGCGAGACAGAGAGAGAAAGAAAACACGAGCGAGGGAGAGAGAGAGAGAGAGAACATGAGTGAGGGAGAGGGAGAGAGAGAGAGGGAGAGAGAATGAACACGAAGGGGAGAGAGAGTGAGAACACTTGGGAGAGAGAGAGAGAGAGAGAGAGAAAACACGAGAGAGATAGAGAAAACAAGAGTGAGAGAGATCACAAGAGAGACAGCACGAGAGAGAGAGAGAATATAAGAAAGACAACGCGAAAGAGAGAGAGAGGACACGAGCGAGAGAGAGAAATCAAGCGAGAGAGAAAACATGAGAGATAGAGAGAGAGAGAGAGAGAGAACAAGAGAGAGAGAGAACGAGAGCACGAGAGAGAGAGAATGAGAGAGAGAGAGAGAGAGAAAACACGAGAGAGAAAGAGAGAGAGAGAACACGAGAGAGAGAACACGAGGGAGAGAACACGAGGGAGAGAACACGAGGGAGAGAACACGAGGGAGAGAGAGAGTGACAACACGACGGTGAGGGAGAAAGAGAACACAAAAGAGAGTGAGAGAGAGAGAGAGAACACAAGCGAGAGAGAGAGAGAGGACATGAGCGAGAGAGATAAAGAGAGTGAAAACACGAGAGAGAGAAAACACGAGAGAGAGAGAGAGATAGAGAAAACACGAGAGAAAGAGAGAGAGAGAGAGAACATGAGAGAGAGAGAAAGAGGGAGAGAGTGAGAACACGAGAGAGAGAGCGAGAGGGTGACAACACTAGAGAGAGAGAGCAACATCACGAGAGAGAGAGTGACAACACGAGAGAGAGAGAGAGAGAGAGAGAGAGAGAAAACACGAGCGAGAGAGAGAGAGAGAACTAGAGAGAGAGAGAGAGAGAGAAAACACGAGAGAGAGAGAGAAAACACGAGAGAGAGCGAGAGAGAAAGCAAGAGAGAGAGAGAACACGAGGGAGAGAGAGAGAGAGAGAGAGAGAGAACACGAGCGAGAGAGAAAGAGGGAGAGAGTGAGAACACGAGAGAGAGAGCGAGAGGGTGACAACACTAGACAGAGAGAGAGACATCACGAGAGAGAGAGTGATAACACGAGAGAGAGAAAGAACACGAGAGAGGGAATGAGAACACAAGAGACAGACAGAGAGAAAGAGAGAGAGAAAACACGAACGAAAGAGGGTGAGAGAACACGAGCGAGAGAGAGAGAGAAAGAAAACACGAGCGAGGGAGAGAGAGAGAAAACATGAGCGAGGGAGAGAGAGAGAGAGAGAACGAGCGAGAGAGAGAAAACACGAGAGGGAGAAATAGAGAGAGAGAACACGAGTGAGAGAGAGAACACGAGGGAGAGAGAGAGAACGAGAACACACGAGAGAGAACACACGAGGGAGGGACAGAGAAAACACGAGACAGAGAGAACACAAGAGAGAGAGAGAACACACGAGGGAGGGAGAGAGAGAACACAAGGGAGAGAGAAAGAAGACGAGAGAGAGAGAAAACACGAGAAGAGAGAGAGAGAGAGAGAAAAAACACGAGAGAGAAAGAGAACACGAGGGAGAAAGAGAGAGAACACGAGACAGAGAGAACACAAGGGAGAGACAGAACGAACACGAGGGAGAGTGAGAGAAAACACGAGGGAGAGAGAGGGAGAGAGAAAACACGAGGGAGAGAGAGAACACGAGAGAGAGAGACAGAGAGATAGAGAAAACACGAGAGAAAGAGAGAGAGAGAACACGAGAGAGAGAACACGAGGGAGAGAACACGAGGGAGAGAACACGAGGGAGAGAACACGAGGGAGAGAGAGAGTGACAACACGACGGTGAGGGAGAAAGAGAACACGAAAGAGAGTGAGAGAGAGAGAGAGAGAACACAAGCGAGAGAGAGAGAGAGGACATGAGCGAGAGAGATAAAGAGAGTGAAAACACGAGAGAAAGAAAACACGAGAGAGAGAGACAGAGAGATAGAGAAAACACGAGAGAAAGAGAGAGAGAGAGAACATGAGAGAGAGAGAAAGAGGGAGAGAGTGAGAACACGAGAGAGAGAGCGAGAGGGTGACAACACTAGAGAGAGAGAGCGACATCACGAGAGAGTGACAACACGAGAGAGAGAGAGAGAGAGAGAGAGAGAAAACACGAGCGAGGGAGGGAGAGAGAACTAGAGAGAGAGAGAGAGAGAGAAAACACGAGAGAGAGAGAGAAAACATGAGAGAGAGCGAGAGAGAAAGCAAGAGAGAGAGAGAATGAGGGGGAGAGAGAGAGAGAGAGAACGAGCAAGAGAGAGAAAACACGAAAGAGAGTGAGAGAGAGAGAGAACACGAGCGAGAGAGAAAGAGGGAGAGAGTGAGAACACGAGAGAGAGAGCGAGAGGGTGACAACACTAGACAGAGAGAGCGACATCACGAGAGAGAGAGTGATAACACGAGAGAGAGAAAGAACACGAGAGAGGGAATGAGAACACAAGAGACAGACAGAGAGAAAGAGAGAGAGAAAACACGAACGAGAGAGGGTGAGAGAACACGAGCGAGAGAGAGAGAGAAAGAAAACACGAGCGAGGGAGAGAGAGAGAGAACATGAGCGAGGGTCAGAGAGAGAGAGAGAGAACGAGCGAGAGAGAGAAAACACGAGAGGGAGAAATAGAGAGAGAGAACACGAGTGAGAGAGAGAACACGAGGGAGAGAGAGAGAACGAGAACACACGAGAGAGAACACACGAGGGAGGGAGAGAGAGAACACAAGGGAGAGAGAAAGAAGACGAGAGAGAGAGAAAACACGAGAAGAGAGAGAGAGAGAGAGAAAACACGAGAGAGAAAGAGAACACGAGGGAGAAAGAGAGAGAACACGAGACAGAGAGAACACAAGGGAGAGAGAGAACGAACACGAGGGAGAGAGAGAGAAAACACGAGGGAGAGAGAGAACACGAGAGAGAGAGAGAACACACGAGAGAGAGAGTGAACACGAGACAGAACACACGAGGGAGGGAGAGAGAAAACACGAGAGAGAGAGAGAGAACATGAACGAGGGAGAGAGACAGAGAGAGAGAAAACGAGCGAGAGAGAGAAAACACGAGAGGGAGAAATAGAGAGAGAGAACATGAGTGAGAGAGAGAACACGAGGGAGAGAGAGAGAACGAGAACACACGAGAGAGAGAGTGAACACGAGACAGAACACACGAGGGAGGGAGAGAGAAAACATGAGAGAGAGAGAGAACACGAGAGAGAGAGAGAACACACGAGGGAGGGAGAGAGAGAACACAAGGGAGAGAGAAAGAAGACGAGAGAGAGAGAAAACACGAGAGAGAAAGAGAACACGAGGGAGAAAGAAAGAGAACACGAGACAGAGAGAACACAAGGGAGAGAGAGAACGAACATGAGGGAGAGTGAGAGAAAACACGAGGGAGAGAGAGGGAGAGAGAGAGAGAGAGAGAAAACACGAGAGAGATAGAGAAAACAAGAGCGAGAGAGAGATCACAAGAGAGACAGCACGAGAGAGAGAGAGGATACAAGAAAGACAACGCAAAAGAGAGAGAGAGGACACGAGCGAGAGAGAGAAATCAAGCGGGTGAGAAAGAGAGAGAAAACATAACAGAGAACACGAGAGAGAGAAAGAGAGAGAGAACATGAGAGAGAGAGAACGAGAGCACGAGAGAGAGAGATTGAGAACACGAGAGAGAGAGAGAGAAAAAACACGAGAGAGAAAGAGAGAGAGAGAACACACGAGAGAGAGAGATCACGAGATGGGGAGAGAGAACACGAGAGAGAGAGAACACGAGAGAGAGAGAGAACACGAGAGAGAGAGAGAAAACACGAGAGAGCGAGAGAGAAAGCAAGAAAGAGAGAGAACACGAGAGAAAGAGAGAGAGAACGAGCGAGAGAGAGAAAACACGAAAGAGAGTGAGAGACAGAGAAAACACGAGCGAGAGAGAGAGAGAGAGAAAGAGGGAGAGAGTGAGAACACGAGAGAGAGAGCGAGAGGGTGACAACACCAGAGAGAGAGAGCGACATCACGAGAGAGAGAGAGAGTGACAACACGAGAGAGAGAGAGAACACGAGAGAGGGAATAAGAACACAAGAGTCAGACAGAGAGAAAGAGAGAGAGAAAACACGAACGAGAGAGGGTGAGAGAACACGAGCGAGAGAGAGAGAGAGAAAGAAAACACGAGCGAGGGAGAGAGAGAGAGAACATGAGCGAGGGAGAGAGAGAGAGAGAGAGAGAACGAGCGAGAGAGAGAAAACACGAGAGGGAGAAATAGAGAAAGAGAACACGAGTGAGAGAGAGAACACGAGGGAGAGAGAGAGAACGAGGACACACGAGAGAGAGTGTGAACACGAGAGAGAACACACGAGGGAGGGAGAGAGAGAACACAAGGGAGAGGGAAAGAAGACGAGAGAGAGAGAAAACACGAGAGAGAGGGAGAGAGAGAGAGAGAGAGAAAACACGAGAGAGAAAGAGAACACCAGGGAGAGGGAGAGAACGAACACGAGGGAGAGTGAGAGAAAACACGAGGGAGAGAGAGGGAGAGAGAGAGAGAGAGAGAGAGAACACACGAGGGAGGGAGAGAGAGAACACAAGGGAGAGGGAAAGAAGACGAGAGTGAGAGAAAACACGAGAGAGAGAGAGAGAAAACACGAGAGAGAAAGAGAACACCAGGGAGAAAGAGAGAGAACACGAGACAGAGAAAACACAAGGGGGAGAGAGAGGGAGAGAGAGAGAGAGAAAACGAGCGAGAGAGAGAAAACACGAGAGGGAGAAATAGAGAGAGAGAACACGAGTGAGAGAGAGAACACGAGGGAGAGAGAGAGAACGAGAACACACGAGAGAGAGAGTGAACACGAGACAGAACACACGAGGGAGGGAGAGAGAAAACACGAGAGAGAGAGAGAGAAAACGAGCGAGAGAGAGAAAACACGAGAGGGAGAAATAGAGAGAGAGAACACGAGTGAGAGAGAGAACACGAGGGAGAGAGAGAGATCGAGAACACACGAGAGAGAGAGTGAACACGAGACAGAACACACGAGGGAGGGAGAGAGAAAACACGAGAGAGAGAGAGAGAACACACGAGGGAGGGAGAGAGAAAACACGAGAGAGAGAGAACACGAGAGAGAGAGAGAACACACGAGGGAGGGAGAGAGAGAACACAAGGGAGAGAGAAAGAAGACGAGAGAGAGAGAAAACACGAGAGAGAAAGAGAACACTAGGGAGAAAGAAAGAGAACACGAGACAGAGAGAACACAAGGGAGAGAGAGAACGAACATGAGGGAGAGTGAGAGAAAACACGAGGGAGAGAGAGGGACAGAGAAAGAGGGAGAGAGAATGAACACGAGGGGGAGAGAGAGGGAGAACACTTGGGAGAGAGAGAGAAAACACGAGAGAGATAGAGAAAACAAGAGCGAGAGAGAGATCACAAGAGAGATAGCACGAGAGAGAGAGAGAGGAGACAAGAAAGACAACGCAAAAGAGAGAGAGAGGACACGAGTGAGAGAGAGAAATCAAGCGAGAGAGAAAGAGAGA